>NW_027457705.1:872500-962500 GCF_050624435.1 Tenrec ecaudatus
CAGAAGTCCTCAAGAGATTCTGGAAGGTTGTGTGTGAGTGTGAGTGAAAAGGACACGAAGTCAGAAGCCCTCCAGGGATTCTGCATGGGTGTGAGTGTTTTTTTTGTGTGTGACTAAAAAGGACACGAAGTCAGAAGCCCTCTAGAGTTTCTGCAGGGATATGAGAGTGGGTGTGTGTTTGTGTGTGTGTAAAAAGGACACGAAGTCAGTTACCCTCCAGAGATACTGCAAGTGTGTGTGTGTGTGTGTGTGTAAAAAGGACACGACATCAGAAGCCCTCCAGAGATTTTGAAAGAGTATGAGTGTGAGTTTGTGTGTGTGAGTGTGTAAAACGGACAAAGACTTTGCATTTAGTAGCTCTGTGAGTAGCCCGCCATGTCACCAGAGGTTCTTTGCGTTTGATGGCAGTGGGGTGGAATGTTTACAATGGAAAGACCTTTTTCAAATGTATTGCTACTGACCGCGGTCTAAAGCCCAAGTGCTTAGCCATTGGGCCACCAGGATTCTTCGTGGTAAGGATGTGTTCCTGCCAAAGTTTATGAACACTACAGAGCAGTGGGGTTTTGGAACTGCTAGGTAGTTTAGCTTAGGGACTGAGGCATCCATTACGCAGGGTCAGCAGTCTGAGCCTTTGTCCCATGAACGAGTGGTACACTGCGCATGCTCAAAGGCTCAGGTTCCCAGCCAGGAAGGGGAGGTACACCTGGGTGTGTTCTGCACCTGAATTGGCCCACCAAGGCCAGGTGAATTCAGTTCAGCCAATGAGTTCACCAGGGTCACCAGCACGCCCCACCTCTTGGAGTAATTTAAAAGGCAGGAGCAGAGAGCAGACCTCGTGACTTTCAGGGAAGCTTCTAAGGAGAAGCACATTTCTGAAGAGCCCTGCAGGTGCCTTTATAAACCTGAAACTTCTTCTAATTCTCATAAAACTCACTTGGATCACAAACTAGGCTTGGAGGTGAATGCTTTCTCGTGTGTAGCCAAGGAGCAAGGTATATCTCTATCCTGAGAGATCTCACAGAACCATTGATTGCCCTGGCATGTTTTGGGGTCCTGATGGTGTCATGGTTATGCTTTGTGCAACAGTTTAAAACCACTAGCCACTCCACAAGGGAAAGATGGGGCTTTCTATTCCTATAAAGAGATACATCCTCAGTAACTCACAGGGGAATTCTACCCTGTCCTATAGGGTTGTTATGAGTCAGCATTGACTCAATGGCAGTGAGTGAGTGCCCTGGCAAGTAAGCCTTGGGTATCTACATTGACTCTCAGTTTCTGGTTAGCGTTTCACCACTTCACCCCATGAACTTGAACTGCAGTGGATGAGGGTTGGGAGCTCTAGCTCTGGGGCTGCTTGCTTGAATTTTCACATCATGGCCCTGCCCCTGATGGGACCTTTGCCATTTGGGCAAATGAGCACAAGCCCGAGTTTCCTTTTCTGCAGTATAGGCTGAGGAAGGAGATGTCTCCTCTCTTGTGTGCTAACTGACTTTTACCAGTTAGTGTGAATTAGATCTTTCAAAGAGGAAGATCAGGGAGAAGGGGGAAGGATGAAGCAACTTGGATAGAGGTGAAGGCAGTGTGAGGGGTCAGAGAGAGATGAAAGGACCATCATGTCACCTTTGACTACTCTTAGTGAGGCTGGCTTGGAGTGCAGGAGACGGGGAGAGTGAGGACACGGGCTAAAGGCAGTGCTCATTCATTACTTCCGGGCAGAGTTCAGCCTTTGGCATGTTTGTTGGATGCTGGCGCTGTGTTCATCCAATGAAACTTCAAACTTCTGTCCTCTCATTAACCCTTTGTCTCCCCTTTGTTCACGATTTAAAACTGCTATTCTCGGGTTCTCCTTAGAGCGCCAGGAAATCAGAAGTCACAAGTCACTTCTGTTTACAGAGAGGCCCCCAGTGTGCAAAGGCAGGAGGGTGTGTTAACAGCACACCGGTCTAGTGGCTGGTCACGCCTATGCAGTACATTCTCCATCCCTTAGCTCAACAAAAGGAAAATCACCAAAGAAAAAAAAATTTCTTTTTCATGGATAATTACTTTTTCAGTTCCCTCCCCCACCCATAATCTGTGTGAATTACAATAGAACACGCACACACACACACATACACACAATTTTCTGCCAGAATGTGTTACTCCAGTACATTCTACCCTCCTCCCTCACTGCCTCCTACCCTTTTTTCTCCTATCTACTTTCTTCCCATGACACCCAATGGACAGGTAGGGGAATTCAAAATAGACCCCAATCTCAAATGTAGTTTAAAGCTCACTCACGCACTGCTATTGTGCCAGTTCTGACTCATAGTTACAGGATACAACTGTCCTTGTGGATTTCTGAAACAACAATTCTTTGTGGGAGTTGAAAGCTGCCCTTTCTACAGGAATGCAGCAGGTGCGTTTGAACTGCCAACCCTGCAGTTAGCAGGCCAATGTGAAGGGATTTTGCCACTTTGCCACCAAGGATCCTAAAGGTAGCATGAGGAGAACATTTATTAAATCTTCCATGGTACACAGGCAAGGGGGAGACCTGAACCACAACTCTCGGGATTCTTGGTGCCTCGCAGTGGACAGTTCCAGCCACATCGGATCCAGGCTTCCCAAGATTTGCAGAGCCACCAGCATAGTCTTTGCTCCTCTCCAGGATTCATAATTGCTTCCTGGTTGCTCAGGTATGTAGGAGTTTAGTGGTTCTCTAATGCAATCATCCCATTTTGCAAAGAAGATGCTGATGCCCAGACCGGGGAGAAGATTATCTGAGGCCACTGAGAAGGACACCATCACCTCAAGTCCTTCTGACCCCCCACAAGTTTCTGCCAACAGCACTGAGCCCTGGGTTACATACTCAGTCTTTTAAAGCCTTAGCCAGCTGATGCAGCTGCCAGTTGGATTGATCAGGGTATGTGACCCAGAGCTCCTTAGAACGCGCCCCGCCCCCAAATGCAAATTTACTGCCATAGAGTTGATACTGATTCATAATGACCCTATAAGACAGGGTAGAACTTCCCCTGTAGGTTTCTGAGACTAACTTTCAGCCTTTCTCCTGAGAAGTGGCTGGTTGTGTGGTGGTTTAGACCTTGCAGTTAGCAGCCTTTTAGCATGAGAGGTAGGGTCTCATTTCTGTTCTGATTATGCTCCATTCTCTGAGATGCCAGTGCTGAGGCTCCCACCCCTGCAGGTAGCAGTGAGATTTTTCTCACTAAACTGCGCTGGATGGGAAACTTGGGGCAAGTAGTGCATCACAGCCAAGGAAGATCTCATTGACAGTGCAGAACTTGAATAAGGCAGGAAGACACAGGAGTGGCCATCTGGCGGTGGGGAAAGTGTTCCAGGTAGGAGACAGTCAGTGCAAAAGGCCTTGTGATTGGGTTCTCCAAGCTTCTTCCATGGAACTGCAAGGAGACCAATGTGAGTGGGGCATGACTTTCTGTAGTGAGGAAAGATGATCACTGTGTGGGCCTCCTGTATGATTGAGAAGCCAAGGGGAATTTTTAAACCCTAAGCCAGATCAATGCTCAAGGAAGCATTAGTCAAGACATCAAATGACACGCTGCATTGGCTAAATGTGCTACAACAGATCATTTAAAAAGACTGAAGATCAAGGATGTTACTTTGAGGACACTGCCTGATCTTGTGCCAAATCTTGCCATGGTTGTTAGGTTGGAGTCCATTGTTGCAGCCATGGTGTCAGCCCATCTCCTTGATGGTCAGTCTCTTTTCTTGTGGACCTTCAGTTTTACCGAGCATGATGTCCCTTTCCATGGACTGGTCTTTCCTGATAAAATGTAGTAGCTACCAGATTGGTTGTCATGCCTTTAGAACAGTGGTTCTCAACCTTCCTAATGTTGTGACACTTTCATATAGTTCCTCATGTGTGGTGCTACCCCCAACTATAAAATTATTTTTGTTGCTACTTCATAACTATAATATTGCTACTGTGATGAATCGGATGACCCCTGTGAAAGCATTGTTCGACCCCCCCCCCATGGGGGTCGCGACCCACAGGTTGAGGATCACTGCTCTGGAACATTTTCATCATAGAAGAGAGTTTGGTTGCACAGCTCTGAGTTAGACGGTGAGACGGGTTATTTGACATTCATTTGCTGATGTGTTTGCAAACCCAGTGGAAACACTCGGGAATGAGCATCTTCTTAGCCATATTCCCGGATCATTCAAATGCCATCTCCCCTGTGAATGCCTCACTCCATCCTTGGCTTTCCATACTTGCCATATGAAAATGGGATAATATTCAATACTTAGCATTATATATAACCCAGTATTTGGTAGTCTGCCTCAAACAGATGCGAGTCTCTCTTTTTTTCTACTAATATTTAATTTTGATATGTGAAAACATACAAAGCAAAATCTGTTCCATTTCAACCCTTTCTGGACACAATGTTCAGTGACATTGGTCACACTCTTCATATTGAATTAACATTCTTGTTCTTTCTATTCTAGGTGTTTCCTTTCTTTTTACTTAATCTCTCTGCCACAACCCTCTCACATATATTTTGAATTATCTGTAACCCATTTAGTTTTGTGCTGATTTTTTAAAGACTGCAATACTCAAGGATGCAATCCTTTAAGAGCTAAATTGTTATTTAGTTTAAAGATGACTTCAGGGGACAGTTTCAATTCAAGGTTTGAAGAGTAACTCAGGGTCATAGTCTCTGGGACTCTTCCAGTTAAGTAAGTCTAGATAATTAAAGAATTTTAAATTACATTCCACAAGGTTCTCCCTTTCTATCAGCATCCTTAGGAATCATGGTGCTATGGTGCCTGCTAACCTCAAAGTCAGTAGTTGAAACCACAAGCCACTCTTCAGGGGAAAGCAAAGGCTTTCTGTTTCCTTAAAGAATAGCAAGCGAGGAAACCACAGGGGGTGTTCTATACTGAGTCAAAATTGACTCCATGGCAGTGAGTTTATGTTGTTATCGAAAAAATAACACATTTTAATGGGGGCTCTGACAGATAATAAAACAATCCATAAATCAATTAGATCAAGCAAATTTGTACATATGCTGCCACCATCATTTTCTAAACACTATCATTCTATTCGACCCCTTTGATATCAGCTCCTGTTTTTTCCCTCTTTCCTCAACCCCCACACCCTTACTAAATTATATATAAATTAATATCTTTATACACACCGTCTTCTGTGTCCCTCTACCCATATTTCTGTTATTCGGCCCCTAGGCTGTGTGTGTGTGTGTGTGTGTTCTAAATCCATCATTGCTATCAGTTCCCTTTTCCTCCCCTTCCCTACACAGCCACCCTGTGCCCTCATGGTATCTGAGTCAGTTCGAGTTGACTAGAGAAGCACATTCATAAACACTCATGTGTCTTAAAAAACTTTATATAGAAGAATAATTGTATATTAAGAAAACATCCCAGCCCTGTTCAGACCACGTCCATAAGTACGAAATTAACCCATATATCCAATAACAGTGTGTAAATTTTTTCAGACTTATGCAACACATGCAATGACACCAAGTGCTGGAAGATCACAGGGCAGTCGGTGGAATGTCTTATGGACCCAGTGGAGGTGGAAAGTGGCATGACTCCTCGCCGTTCAAGGCTCTGGCTGCCGTCAATGTAGATCCATGTATCTTGTCAGCAGGAATATCAAGTTATGGGTGTCACTCACCCCCAGGAAAGAATACAGGAGTTGCCAGAATCCTCAAGAGAAGGCCATGCCCACATTGAGACCTCACTGGCTATGGCCTGAGTGACAGTCTGGACTCCACCCCTATGCAAGATGATGGGAGATTAAAAAGCTACCACAGTATCGCTACTCCCATTACTTTTCCTGAGGATTTTATCTGTCCTGGATTCTGTGCGTGTTGCTATTTTTTTAATGATTTTTCTTTCTGCATCCATCTGTGGTGTCCCTGATCTGAATGCCCTGATGCAGTATCTGTGAGTCTCCTGTGAGCAGGGACTGTGTTCTCTACATCTGGGTCTTCTTAAAGCTTTGCAAAAAGTTGTCATTTGAATAATACTCAATAAATATTTGTTGAAGGAATGGCATTGCAGGTGACAGTCAGTACCTATTCTCCCATCAGTTATATGGTTGGCGGTCTTTTTACCTCTCAGACATATTCCTGAATCATTACAACGTGAGGGTCTGAGTCTGGTTATATTATTGGGACATGTAGTCAAAAGACAAAATATGTTTGCCTAAAGCACCTTTTGAGTATGATGTTTCAATAAAATAAATTGGACAGATCCTGGCAGCAGACATGTTTCAGCCACTCACAAGCTATGTGGCTTTGAGTAGTGTACCCTAAGCTCTGAATTCAAGGTAAGTAGTTTCAATGGTCAATATGCATGTGAGAGCTGGACAGTGAGTAAGGAAAACTGAAGAAGAATCAATGCATGTGAATGATGTGCAAACAATACCGAAAGTCGTCTGGGCTGTCAGAAGAACAAGCAAATCCCTCTTGGAGGAAGCACGGCCAGAATGCCCCTTAGAAGTGAGGATGGCAAGTCTTCATCTCACATCCATTGTACATGCTATCAGGAGAGACTGGTTCTTAAGAAAGGACATAATGCTTGTTAAAGTACAGGGGCAGCAAGAGGGAAGAAGACCCTTGATAAGATGGATGTCCACAGTGGCTACAGCAATGGGCTCAACATGGACCAACGACTGTGGTGATGACACAAGAGCAGGCAGGGTTTCATTCCGTTGTACAGTTCCGGTCTCTGGTACAAAGGAAAATAAGTTGCCCTATCCTGTGGGGTCGAGACTATTGTGCCTGCTGTGTATTTTGTTCTAAGGACTTGCAGTGTTGTTCTTTATACAGTGTTGTTGTTATTAGCTGCTTTTCGGTCCATTTTGACTCATAGCGACCCCCATGCATTTCAGAGTAGAACTGTTCCATAGGGTTTTTAAGGCTGTGACCTTTTGGAAGCAGATTTTCAGGCCTACCTTCCTTAGGCAATTCTTGGATTCTGGGTGGGATTTAACTGCCGACTTCCTGGGTGCTAGTCAAACACTGCTCAGGGAGACCTCCCACTGAATAGTGTGAGTGTATTCCCACCTAGGGTGCTCCTCTTCCAGTACTTGTTTGGACGGTATTCTCTTTTGATCCATAGGGTTCCATGGACTCATTTTCAGTAGTACATCATCAGGTCTTTCTTCCCAGTGTGTCCTAGCTTGGATGCTCTGGTGAAGCGTGTCCAGAGTGGCTTGCTCTGGTTATAATCTTAGCTGGTGACACTGCTTACAGCAATCACAGCTATAGACAAATGACAACATGATGACAAACTGACAGATGGGTGGCAGCCTAGGGAAGGAATGATCAACACAACACAACACAGCCTGAGTGGAAATTGAGCTACGGAGTCTCTGAGTGTCCAGGCTCTTCGTCCTGGCACAGCCTGGGGCAGGGCCAGGAGCCAGGAACTGTGGCTGCTGGGGTGAGGACCCCCAGCTTCCCCACTTGGCATTCCCTCCCCAAACACAGCTGGCAGCCTGTGGGAATTGTCTTTCCGCTTGCACATGATGGCACTGACGAGCATAACGCAACCCTGCTGGTGGTTAATGACTGGTGACATTTTGAGGCCGCTGCCCACCTTTGGTTGAGGGAATTTGCCAATGTTCGGAAGTTGTTGGGCTCTAACGAAATGCAACCCCTGCAAGCAAGCATTGAGTCAGTGCATGAGGTGTGGGGCATTCTGACATCCACGTGTGACTGTGAAAAGCAGGCTGCGGAGCAGTGGTGACTGCTGAGGCTCCTTTCTCCTGGCAATACTGGCGTGCTGAAATGGCGGGCTGATTTGCCATGGAAAGCAGGGTTTCATGGGAACTTGAGGATTAAAAATCCACATGCCTGCAATCAATATTGTATGTTCATCTTATAATTTACTTTGAAAGGGAGACGACACAGTTCTCCGAATTTTTGGGTGAAGTAAACCACTTTTCCAAAGGAGTAAGTGGATTTCTGTGTTTATAAATCATGCCCACCACTTGGGAGTGCAGAGGAGGATATGGGAGGATGGTAAAGAAGAGCAGCAGGAGAGGACCTGAAGACCTCATGTTTCCTCAGGGTCAGGGTCAGGGGAAACCAATGTCCCTGGAACACCACTGTCTCTCTGGAATGGTATTAGCACAGCTTGTTATTTGCATACTGTACTGAGTTCATTCTGACTCGCAGCGCCCCTATAGGGAAGAATAAACATGCCCCAATGAGTCTCTGAGACTATAATTCTTTACTCAAATAGAAAGCCTCATCTTTTTTCCATGGAGGAACTGGTGGATTCAGAACTGCTGACCTGGACCTGAACACCAAACCTACTATACCACCACGACATTTCTGTTTAGCCTAGAGACTTTCAAATGGATAGAACAAGACCCATCCCAACCCTGTTCACTGCTATCAACCCCCCTTTCTGTGAAGTCCCCACTACGTACTGTGAAGTTCACCACTTTCTCCGTGTGTGTGTGTGTGTCTGTGTGTGTGTGAGAGAGAGAGTTATAAAAATAGGAACTTTGACCCCTTTTTAGAACTCTTGCAATTCCAGGGCTTGTTCAACAAAGAACGAATCCCCAGTGTCTTCAACCTGAATTGTCCCATGTGGTAATACACATTGGGGTTCCAGACACACTGCGCTAATGAGTGAGTGGACACTACTGTGCTATCTAAACAAACCCTGTGTGACAGGGCTGCACCTGCCTTACTTAATTAAATAACCAGAACCGTTTTCTAAAATAGGTAATATCAACTTAATCTCCCTGCCATCGAGTCACTGCTGATGCATAGCAACCTTGTAGGACAGGGGAGAATTGCCCCCATGAGTTTCTGAGCCTGTAACTCTTGACAGGAGTAGAAAGCCTCATCTTTCCCTCACTGATTGCTGCTGTTTTCGAGCTGCTGAGTTTAAGGTTAGGGACACAATGTGTAACCCACTACACCACCAGGAGATGCTTGTGTCAACTTTCTATATACGAAAATGAAGTGTCGCCAGGTCCGATGCCATCTTCATGGTCACTGCTGTATGTGAGTCCAAAGTTGTGGGCCAATACATCTCAAGGAGAATCGCCTGCATATCCAATGACACATCCCCGCACCAAACCCGATTTCCTTTTCTACTGATCAGCCTTGCTTAATGACTTGGCCAAAGTGATCAAGCATAAATCCTCCCAGCCTCCCTTGCCAGGCACAGTGT
Organism: Tenrec ecaudatus; assembly: GCF_050624435.1. Lineage (NCBI taxonomy): Eukaryota > Metazoa > Chordata > Mammalia > Afrosoricida > Tenrecidae > Tenrec > Tenrec ecaudatus. The sequence continues at coordinate 881,672 of NW_027457705.1, forward strand.
GGTTTCCGAGAGCAGTGTTTCTTCTACAATGGGAGTGCTCATGCTTTTGCCACACTCGGCAGATTCTATGAATATTTTGACTTTTTTAAAAACTTATTTGATCATAGAGCATGTTTCCCTTTTCCCTTTGTATGAGATGACAAAATTTCACTCACTTCCTAGTCATCCAAGGAAAGAGTAAACTTCCCTGCCCTGCCAGCAAAGGGCTTGGCCAATAGAATAAAAGTGGAAGGAGTTGTGTGCCACTCTCGATCAGAGGTTTTAAGAGAAATGGTCCTTTTGTTGCTTACCTATCCTTCAAGAGGCAGGAACCCTGGTAATATAGTGGTTATGTGTTGGGCTCTTAACCTCATGAGTCACATGCAAGTCTTTCAATTTCAAAGCCTGATTGTTCCCCTGCACAAAGCTAACAGAGATAAGCAACAACTGCTTGTAGGCTGGAAAGATTGCCCGAACATAGTGTACTTAGGGGATTTCTTACTGCCAGGAGAAATACAGGCGATGTGGCAGGTGACGGTCCTAGTATCTCTCAGCTGCCAATCAGAGGCAGGTTCTGAGCCTTCAGTCAGGGCCACTGGAGGAAGTGGCTCATGGTGCTGCTGCCATAGTCCATCCCAGGTCAAGCCCTCTGAGGTGCTGGGTAACAGAGTTTTGGATTGGCACTCAGTGAGGGCTACTTCAAAGCTCCTTCCTTTCTTAAACTTGCTCCTGCAACCACATTCTTTCTGAAGGTCCTTGTCAGTAAGCCGAAATCCCAACCAATTTGCTAAGTCAGGACAAAATGCAAATTTGATGGTACCGATAGACATTAAACCACCTACAACCTTTTAGACCATGTCAACAGATCATCTGTAGCCTCAACTGCAGAAACATTTCACTAAATCCTCTCTGTTTCTCCACAAAGATTAGGAATGCCCTTCTATCTTTTAAAAACAGATATTGGTCTGGCACCACTTCGGTTCCAGCTGAGGTAGTGGATTCACCTGAGCTAAGCTCTAGAGAGGATCACTTAATCTTCATTCAAGATATATGTCATGAGGACTGTAGATCATGCAGGGACTGCACAATCCCTCTGTGTCGGCAGCGGCTGCATCACGGCCTGGCCCATTGGGAAGAGAGATGGACCCATGGCAATTATAAGGCAAGATGCTGAGGGTGCTGGGGTGGTCTAGGGATACCGGAAAGGAACTATTGGGCATGGAGGCAATTATGAAGGGTTCTTTTTTCCCATGGACCAAACCCATGCCAGTTGCCATGAAGTTAACTCTGATTCATAGGGACTCCTTTGGGCCAGAGTAGAACGACATTCTGTTGTTTTTTTCTATAACTGATTTTGTTGTTGTTGTTTGAAATGCAGCACCAGGCCTTTCTTCAGAGACACTTCTGGCTGGGCTTGAAGCTCCAACCTATGAGTTAGTAGCCCAGTATGTTAACCAACTGCACCACCCAGGGACTCCTCCATGTGGCTAAAGAATGACTTAAGGACTTCCCCCCACAGACCAAAACCAAAACCAAATCCACTGCCATGGGGTTGACCTCATATATGGCACAATAGACTGGCTCTGCGGATTTTCAGAACTGCACATCTTTACTGGAGCAGAAAACCCTCATCTTTCTCCCAAGGAGTAGCTGGTGGGTTTGAACCATTAACTTTGCCATTAGCAGCAGCCCCACTCTTAACCCAATATACCACCAAGAGTGGTTCAATTTGGAAAAATAGTATGTGATCACCTATCTATGAAGGGAAACCCCCCTCATAGAGTGCACTTACACAAATGAGAAAGAAATGAGTCCCCAAATGCCCGTCTTAATCAACAATCTGGGCAAGGGTGTTCTGGGAAGCAGCTTTCAAATGTGGCTGGAGATTATAAAATTAATCAACCTAATCCCTGTTTTAAAGAGCCCTGGTGGTACAATGGCTAAGGACTGGGTGGCTAAACAAAAGACTGGTAGGTTGAACCTACCCATGGGCTCTAAAGGGGAAAAGACCTGACGAGCTGGTCCCATAATGATCTCAGCCTAGGACACCTTTGGGGGCAGTTCTACTCTGTCCTGTAGGGTCACTATGAGCTGACATCAACTTAAAGACACACAGCACGTTTGACTCTACGTCATTTTTTGATAGAGTTTGTGCAGAGCTTTCTTAGTAGAAAACAGACTCAGGGGCATCTGACATCAACCAGCAACAGTCTCTTTCCTTGAGAAAGACTGTGGAAAGGGATGAGGAGGGAGCTTCCAAAAGCGTGTGGAAAAATGATACGAAAAAATAATGGAATTTTGCCATGAGCTTTTTGAAGCTCTCTTCATGAGAGCTAGTCCTCCATGGAGGTTTCTAGAAAAGTGAAACACGAATGAAGAGGCTGGTAAGTCCCACTGAACAATTCCAGGGGAGATTGGGTCTTGACTCAGAGTACTTGAGCATTCTGGCTTATTCCTCCAAATAGCAAATCAGACTAGACCAGGGTCTGAGACTCAGGGAAGGCAAATAAGACACACCAGGCCCATGATTCAGATTTATGGGGAAAGTCACACTGGAGAGGGAAGGCCTCTTTACCTTGTGTGCCTGACAAGTGTCTCATTTGCCTCATCTAAAACCCAGCCCTGGATAAAAGGCTAACAGTACCAGCTTCAAACTTGTGTTTGAATCTTGTCTCTGTCACTTATTAACTTAGCCACCTTAAATCCCTTCCTCTAGTTTTCCATCTGGAAATGAAGCACAGTTCCAATCATAGGGCCTTCAGTAAATGGCCATTATTAGCTAGGCATGCACTCCTGTTTTCTAGGCGCGAGTTCTCAGTCAGGTTTTTGTGGGAGCTTGTTCTTCAGGGTATTGTCATAGATGAGTGTGTCACCCAGATTCCTCTCAGGGCCAAGTGACTGATTTCCCCAGCTGCGGAGAGAGCCACTGATAGAAAAGGTCCCAGCTGTCTGGCCCCTATCAGGATTGCCTCAGCTGATGAGAGCTCATCCAAGGTCTGCTCCTTCCCCAAACTAACCTTCATCCAACGACTTGTCAATGTAGGGGTATAAATGGCATAGTGGAGGCATTTGACCCCCCTGTAACTTCACAAAAGGCAATGGAGGAAAATCAAGATAAACAGCCCAAGGCTGATTCCTATGAGACAGAGATCAAAATGCCTCCACCCTCCTTTCTTTTCACAGTTTCTGACACCAACCATCCCTACCATGACACTCTCTTCTTCTCTGCTGGGTTTGATAATCCTTAAGTGGCAATGGCCACACAGAACTCGCAAACAATACTTATGTTTCTGGGGTTAATTGGGGACCTAGCAGGTGACAATTCAGGATCAGAAATGACTGGGGATATAGTTCTTCAGTCAGGACAGTCTCTTCCCAGTGGTGCCCAGAGGCAGAACTTTTTCTGGTCCTTGGCCTCTGCCCTGCAGCTCCTTGACCTCTGCTCTGCTTGGGACCGTGTACAAAGTTCTTTCAGCTCTGCTGATAAGTGCGTTGAGGCAGCCCACTTTGTCTGGAAGCCTTGGCCCAAAGACACTCAGCTTTCTCATTCTGTGTGCTGGCGAGCTCCCTGTTCTGGGGTCTTGGTGCTGCTGCCTGTGCTTCCATGAGCTATTTATCTGCCACTGTTTTTCATTGTCTCCTGATGCATCCAGTGTCAGGGATCTCTTTCTCCTGGACAGAGGTGGTGCTCAGAGTAATAATCCTGGGTCCAAAGAGCACACTCCACTGCTGGCTCATCTTTCTCGGTGCTCTAGAACCTCCACTTTCTGTTTCTGAGTTAACTCACCCAGGATGACCAAACCGACCAATCCCCACATTAGGGGTCTACAGGTCTTATTTGAATGGTCTCACCTCTTCGAGGATGCCATGCACCTTACTGATATTATTAGCATGCTATCTACTTCCCTCGGTGGCATAGTTCCACCCTGTCATTGGTAAGAGTTACAAAGACTATAGCTAGAGGAGAACTAGTAAGCAATTCACTGCAACGTATTAGGCTACAAAGTCCCAGGCTACTGGTCACCACTTGGCCAGGTCCCAGTTACAGAGCTCCCAGTGATGGCTCCTTTTGCATATCAATGTGGCCAGGCTATGGTGCCCAGTTTTTTGGTCAAACAAGCATTCATCTATTTGCTCTTGTTTTTTAAACATTTTATTAGGGGCTCATACAACTCTTATCACAATCCGTACATATACATACATCAATTGTATAAAGCACATCTGTACATTCTTTGCCCTAATCACTCTCAAAGCATTTGTTCTTCACTTAAGCCTTCTGCATCAGGTCCTCTTTTTTTGTCCCCTCCCTCCCCGCTCCCCCCTCCCTCATGAGCCCTGGATAATCCACAGATTGTTATTTTGTCATCTCTTGCCCTTTCCGGAGTCTCCCTTCCCCCCTTCTCTGCCGTCCATGTCCCAGGGAGGAGGTCACATATGGATCCTTGTAATCAGTTCCCCCATTCCAATCCACTCACCCTCCACTCTCCCAGTATCACCCCTCACACCCCTTGTCCTGAAGGTATCGTCCACCCTGGATTCCTTGTGCCTCCAGCTCCCATATGCACCAGTGTACAGCCTCTGCCCTATCCAGTCCTGCAAGGTAGAATTTGGATCCTGGTAGTTGGGGAGAGGAAGCATCCAGGATCTGGGGGAAAGCTGTGTTCTTCATCGGTACTACATCGCACCCTGACTGACCCATCTCCTCTCCTAAAGCCCTCTATGAGGGGATCTCCAGTGGTCGACATTTGGGCCTCTGGTCTCCACTCTGCACTTCCCCCTTCATTCTCTATGGTATATATATATATACCCATATACACACAGATATATATATATATATATATATATATATATATATATATATATATATATATATATATATATATATATATATTCTTTTATTTTTGCATGATGCCTTATACATGGTCCCTTTGGCACCTCGTGATCGCACCGGCTGGTGTGCTTCTTCCAGGTGGGCTTTATTGCTTCTGAGCTAGATGGCCGCTTGTTCACCTCATCTATTTGCTCTTATGAAGGAGTTGGTCTCAAGCAAAATAGAATACCTTCCATAATGTGGGAAGGGGTAAACCTTTCAGGCAAAGGCCTTCAGCACAGAAAGGGAGTTTCCCTAGGGTGTGTTCTGACCATTCTTATTCTTGTCTTTTCCCATCACCTAACCTATCGATTTTAGGATGAACATCTACAGAGCTCTTTAGGCTGTTGCCTGACCTCTGAATTTGGAACTTGCCATTCCCCTATGTGAGCAAATTCCTAGAAATAAGCCTCACTCTCTGGGGCACTGGTGTCGTAGTGGGTGGCCCATTGGGCATCCAACAGCCAGGACATCAGTTTGAAAACACCAAGGGCTCCTTGAGGGAAAGATGAAGCTTCATAATCTCCTGAAGAGTTACAGTCTCCAACGTCCAAAAGGTCAGTTCTATACTGTTTTACACAGTCACTTTGAGTCCACCTTGATGGCAATGAGTGGCCGGTGAAGTGGTTAACCATAGGAGCCCTGGTGGATATATCAATATCTCCAGTTACAGCTATATAACTGGTTTGGTTTCTCTAGGGAACACTGACTATGACACTCTCCATAGGCAGGGCTGAGACCTCTGTTGAGATTTCCCTCTTGTGCCCTTCCTGGATTCCCCCCACAGGTGCTTATTTCCTGCGCATTCCTCAATAAATGTCAGGAATCCAGAGCTAATTCCATCACAGTGTCTCCTTCTTGCAGGGAGCCTGAATGGCTTCCGGGGAGTATGAACTGCAGTCTCCATCCAACTTCCTCCTTCTATTTCTATGATCTGGATCTTATTTGGGACTCATTTGGTTGTAAACAGGCAAAGAGACCAATACTTGGAAGAGAGAATCCTAGGAAAATGGAAAGGTGGGGAGAACAAGAGGACAGCTGGCTCTGTCGACCGTTCCTGACCACCACTGGCATGTTCCTGTGTTCTTTGTGTCTGTCTCTCAGGGCACATGCTGTAATCTCGCAACATAGACCGCCTCCTCCACGTGGCGGGACATGTGCTTCTGAATTATGCTTCCTAGATGCCAGGCCACTTGCAAAAGCGGGACTTTCTTTTTCGTTTTTTGTTTGGAAATGCTCCAGAAAAAGCGTCTAGTTGACACATCTTATGTCAGTGTCTCCACTGGGCCAATGAAAATAGCCTTGTGACCGTATTGAAATGTGGTGTCTTCCTCAGGGAACTGATATTTCAGCCAGTGAGGTAGTTCAGAGGGACAGATAAGAAAGGGGGTTGGGACAGATTAAAATAATAATAATGTCTATTTGCAAAGAATAGGGCCTTGTTATTTTTCGGATGCCCCTCATCTGAACACCCTACCACTGAATATAGGCAGGAGGTAGGGCCCACCTGTCACTCAAGCAGCTAAAAATGTACAGAACTTGCTGTAGCAGCTGCTAATGTGCCCATGTATTAGCACTTGGCACCCACCACTCCCATAAATGCCAATGGTCTCACAGGAAGCACATGTAACTCCCCACACAGGGAACAGTCATTGAGCAGACAGGGAAGTTGACATCCTCCAGGACCTAATGCCACTTTAACCAATGACACATGAGGATAGGTGGAGCCACACTCCAGTTCCCTCAGCCGTTGGGTGGGACAACTACAAGAGGATTTATACTGTCTCTGGGAACCTACTCAATGACATTTCTTTATCGGCCCCCTCCTTTGCTCTATCAGTATTACCCTTCTCTACTGGTCCTTCCTGGAGGCACCTCCCAAGGAAACAATAGTCTAGCTGCCATTCCAATTCTAGTGGATTCCAATTCTTGGTGATCGCATTCATGTGAGTCAATCAGAACTGTGCTTTCTGCAGATTCTTTCTCTCCCCTTTTTAAGAGTAGTTTTAAGGACACTGTGAAAGCTTCCCACCATCCAGTTCCAGAACATTTTCATCGACCCTGCAGCCATTAAGCAGTCATTCCCCATTGCCCCTCCCACTCCACCCTGGGAAACCACCAATCTACTCTATGGCTCTACGGGATTTACCTGTCCAGCATTTTTCCTCTAAATGGACTCACAATACATGGCATTTGGTGTTTGGCATCTTTCACTTCATGTCTTGCGTTCACCTGTGTTACAGAGTCTGTCCGAATCAAAGGCCTTAGTTTTCTTGTGGCAGACTATATGTATACCCCACTCTGTGTAGATCATATTTTCTCTATTCTTCTACGGATGGGTATTGTTGGCTTATTGTTTACCTTTTGCCCATAGTGATTAGTGCAGCATCCATCTAGGTACTCGTCTTTCATTCTTTTAGATATGCACTTGGGAATGGACTCCCTGGATAAGCTGGCAAGGGTTCATGACCAAGTGGGTTATGTTGGGCTGCTAACCGTAAGGTCAGCATTTTGGACCCTTTAGCTACTGCGAGATAGAAATGCTCTAATAATGATCCACAGCCCCCCCCCATACCCACCAGCCGCAGTTCTACTCTGTCCTTTCGGGTTGCTGTGAGTCAGAATCGACTCGATGGCAGTGGTAGTGATGAAGCCAGCGACTTGAGAGTGGAACCAGGGACCGTGGAGGATTCTGGCAGTAGCCATGGTGTCCTCACTACCCAGATGCCAGCAGCCACCAGTGAACAAAGGAGGCACAAGCAAGGTTCTCATTGACTTCATGCTGGCGACCCGGCTGCCCCTGCTTCCTCAAATGCCATTTCCTCAGCTTTACTGGCAACGGGGTGTACTCCCTATTATCATGTCACCAACTCTTTCAATGGTCCACCTAGCCAGGTGTGATTCCAGACACTCACAGTGCAGCCACCATCAGCGAAGGTGGCTGCCCACCTCATTTGTACACATGCAAAGAATGTGATCATTCTTGGCACTGGTGTCCTTAGTCATCCTGGTTGGTATATTTACATCCTTGGGGAGCTGGGTCAGTGAGCAAGCGCTTCTCAAGGTGCCCATATGATCTGTTTACTGAGAGTGCCAGCCCAAGGATCTGACTTGCCACCCACAGTGAACGCACCTCTGAGGCAAAGGGGAAGGCTTCTTTCTAACTGGGAGACCAGCAGGTCTTCTGCAGACATCACTCCCCTGCAACACTCTGATCCAAGACCTTTCATATTCCAAAGAGCAGCATTAAGATTCCCATCTGCCACCCAGTCAGACTCACATGTGCGAATTCTCTTTTCAGAGCAAGACAGCCAATGCAGTGAGCTGGGTAAAGGGGCAGTCTCACTCTGAGGAGACTCAGCCAGGAGTGTAGGGACAGGGAGTGAAATGTGCAGCTTCCAGCTGCCACCCAAGCCTCCTTAGTGCAGTGGAATGAGAGCAAAGAGATAGTCCTTTGTGACTCTTTGACCTCCTTCCTGGCCTTGGTGGAATTAACACTGCTCAGTGTCAGTCTCTTCTGAATATACGGAAAAGATAGCTCAGAAAAGAATAGAGTTAAATAAGAGCAGGACAGAGTAAGGTGGCTTCATGGTGTTGCATTTGTGTGTCTCAGAGCCCATCCTGGCTCACAGTGACCCTCTGTGACAGAGAAGAACTGTTCCACAGATTTTTCTAGGCAGAATTTTAAGGAAATGTACCTAGCAGCACAGTGGTTGCATGTGCGGCTGTAACAGAGAGACTGGCAGTTTGAACTCGCTGATCCCCATCGAGAGAGTGAAGACGTGACTGCCTGCTCCCATGAAGACTCCTAGCCTGTTGTTGTCTGTCCATTTGTGGTGCTGTGGTGAGTTGTGTGTTACTGTGATGCTGGAAGCCACATGACTGGTATTTCAAATGCCAGCAGGGTTACCCGAAGTGAAGAGGTGTCAGGGAAACTTCCAGGCTAAGAACAGAATACAAAGAAGGGTCCCACTGCCCACTTCAGAGGAAGTAGCCGCTGAAAACCCTAACACTATAGCACAGTGTGCCTTTCCTTCCCGTCACAGGGAGTCAGAATCGCCTCAATGGCACATAACAACCAACAACACCTTTGAGGAGGGAAATCTCCTTCAGTAGGGCTGGGTGAGTTTAAACTGGGTGGCTTTTTGGTTAGCACTTGAGCTCTGAATCATCTCACCACCAGGCTACCATCTTCATGATGCAGGCAAATAAAACCATCTTGGTCCTGCTCAGTATTGCCAGCGTCATCATGCTCTTTCTCCCATAAGCACATGTCTGGTGGTTGGACCACAGCAAACCCGGTTGACACTCTTTCCTCATCACCCTGTGTGTGTCAGAGTAGAAGTGAACCATGAAGTTTTCTTTGATTAAAAACATTTTTATTGTGATTTGGGTGAAGGTTAAAGAGCAGCTCAGCTGTCCATTGAGCAATGCATACACATTTTGTTTCATGTCATTGACAGCAATTCCCACAATGTACCATCACTTCCCCCACATCTTCTTGTTTCTTGTCTCCAAGCTGCCTCCATTCTCAACTTTTTTGAACTTCGTTCTTGGGGGAATGCTGTCTTTTGATCTCATGTGATCTATTATTCTACGGTATTTGTATGTCTCTAATGTCATTGTTCCCATTATAGACCTGTCTATTGTTTGGTTGAACATTGAGCCATGATGAGTTCAGTTCCAGACCTGCATGGAAACTAAGCACCATAGTCTTGCAATTTCACCAGCCTTTATCCAAACAGTAAGCTTGGTGTTGTATCATGATTTTGAGTTTTGCCCCACATTTCCCTTCTAGTCTAATCAAGCCCTTCTAATGTGATCTCTTTCATAGCAGTCGATAGTGGGAGCTAGGCACCATCTAGTTTTTCTGGTCTCCAGTGGTGGAGGGTGATCGTTGCTTGAGTCACTAGTCATTAATTCATTGTGCTCAATCAGTTCTCCTCTTCTGCAGTCCTCTGGATGGGGAGAGACCAACTGTTGCCCCTTTCCTGATTGCTCAGGAACTTTGAAAATCCCAGAGACGATGGTCCTGATCCCCCAGGCTCAACAACTCATTCCCTCACAGTTTTTGCATCTGTCTCAGAGATTTTTTCCACCCCCACCCAGTTTTATGACATTGGTCCCTGTATGCTCCACCATATACCTGGATCTAATTAACAACCAAGGCCAATACATTCTATAAACTTTTCAATGGCCGAGGATTCTGAAGAAGATTGCCAGGCTTCTCTTTCACAGCTCCTCTAAGTGGGTTGGGAATGACAACTTTTCCCTTAATAGCAGAGCTCATTAACTGTTTACACCCCTAGATACTCCTTACTCTTAGAAAACTCACTGCCATCGAATCCATGCTGACTCACAGCCAACTTATAGGGCAGAGTAGAACTGCCCCTGTAAGTTTGCCCCTGTGAGTGTCTTAAACTCGAACTCTTTATGGGAGCAGAATGCCTTATCTTTCTCCCACAAAGCAGCTGGTAGTTTCAAACTGCTGATATACCAATTAGCAGCCCAACCTGTAGCCACTAGGCCACAAAGGCTCTTTTTCTTCTTAGCAAAGAGAGGGAAAATAAGCAAACAGAACATTCCCCTGGTGCTTCCCGTGGATGCTGCGATGGGAGCTGGATCCTGAAGGCCCGGATTGGCAGAAGCTCCATTTACACAGGAACACATGCCTCCCTTGTTAGTATTTGCATTGGGCAAGCAATTTCCTGCGCTGACATTTTGCATCTAGTTAAATGCCAGCAACTCCAGAGAGACATAGCTTTTACCTGTGGCTCCGCCCTTCTGGACAAGCCTTTGGTGCTCGAAGGGGCTACTTTCAGTCTATGATCTTACATGTCCTTTTGGATCCCTTCGTCTCTTGTTTTTGTTTTGATTAACACAAACTGGATGAACAGCTTCAGGCTTAATATAATCGCTGCTGAATATTTCATTGGGAAATGTTCTTAAGAAGGCAGTTGGCATCCATGATCTAAGTGTATGCATAGAGATTTCTTTTCAGATGGTAAAGTGGCTTTGAATAATTATTGTTATTATTAGTGAATTAAAGACAAATGTGCCTCAAAATGTGAACATCAGGTGTGTGTGTGTGTGTGTGTGTGTGTGTGTGTGTGCATGTTTTAAAGAGCACATGGCTTGGTGATAGAGAGGGCAAAGCACTGGTGAGGAGCACATGACAGTGTTCAGAGAGATGACAAAGGGTAGTGATGAAACAAAACAGATTCCAACCTCACATCCTCTGCTCCCTGCCTCAGCGGGAGGTCGCAACAAGGAGCAGAAAAGCCAAGGGCATTTACTGCCCTCTCACAGCTGACAAGCGCTCCAGAAGGCACGGGTTTTTAATGCCAAGGCTTTGCTACTGTGAGGCAGGGAGGGGGGCTTGCCATAGTTTCCACACGCTGACATCACAAACATACCGCAACTGGGTGCCTTTAACACACCAAAGTTAATGTTCTCACAGCACCGGAGGCTGACAGCATCATGCCAGTGCACCAGCTTGATGGGCAGGCTCTCTTTGTCCATCCCTGGGGGCTGAGGGCTCGTGGGCGGTATTCTTGTTTTGGCTTCAATAACCTCCATGGTTGGTGGTCCTTGGAGCTCTCTGCATGGCAGCTGCCTTCTTCCCTTGGAGTTGGTTTGCTTCCATGTTGAATTGAATCCTTTTGTATCAGCCAAGTGATTGGTGTAACGTACAGCCTCTTTAATGTCACAAAGAAAATCTCTGCCCAGGTGGGATTACATCCACAGTAAAAAATCCCACTCCTGTAGAGCTCACTCCAGCTCATCATGGCCCTCTCCAGGGGGGTTCCATGGCTGGGCATCTTTATGGAAGCACACAGCCACAGTTTTTCTCCAGAGAAACAGCTAGTGGGTTCTGAACTACCGACTTTGTTGTGAATAGCCCACTTCTTAACATGTGCGCCAGAAGCCCTGCTCTGCGGTTTGATGAGCAGCCCTTCTGGCCATTGCTAAGGGCTACATGGCAAAGCCATTTGGTACAAGCAACGTTGTCATCAGCAAAGAATGAGTTTAGCTGGCCTCAGTAGGATGCTCAGCAGGGAAGTGATAAACTGCTTGGCTTGGGTTTTATGAAGGAGAACCATGGGAGCTGAGATGTGCAGTCTCTTGATTTTAACCCAGACACTCTACCTCCCAGCCTGAACTCTCACCATCACACTCAACTTTTGGGGAGTCAAATGTTTGACTCATCTGAGAGATGTGCAGGTGAAAGCGTGCCCCAGAAACATCTCCCTCCCATCCCTGTCATCTCCGAGAGTTCTCCAGATAAGGATTGGTGGTTCATGTGAAGGGACATATTGTAGCATTTCCCTTGCACTCCTCAAAGGCAAGAAAATGACCCACAGCACCTCGAGTTGCCAGCAGTGTCAAAGGGGATGTGCTCCTTGAGACTCAAGCTGAGTCCCCAGGAGACGAGCTCTTAACTGTGGAATTAGCGCTTTTGAAAAGGGGCAAATCTTCCAGCAGTTCTCTCTTCAGAGGCCTGGCTGTACGCTCTGCAGACTTGTGGGCACGCTCACTCTGGTCAACCCAAATTCTTGGGAGAGGCTGATCTGTCCCTAGAAAACTGGCCACATGCAAAAGCATAGAGACCAATATCTGCATCCTGCTGGAAGGATCTGGAAGGAGAAGGGTGGCTGGAGTCCTCTAGGAGGAAAGTTGAGAGCCAGGAGAGGCAGCAAAGCCACAGTTCCAGCAGGTGGTGTCCTAAGGCTAAGGGAGCTTCCCAAGGATCAAGTGAGTCCTGGAGGTGTCTGCAGCCCATCTTGCTGAGGGCCTCCATTTATTTCAAATATCTATGGATAATGGGAAGGGCCCCCAAGGCCCGCTGGCGGACCTCATATGATACACCATGAACTATCCACCTTGGCATCCTCCAAAGTCTCTGAAAGCTGCAGCCCCTCCCACCCACTGGCAGCCTTCTTGGACAGGATCTCCTCCACACTGCTGCAACCATGGGCTCACACACAAGGACCATTGTGAGGACGGTGCAGGACCAGGTGGTGCTTCAATCTCTTGTGTGTACTTTTGCTATGAGTCAGGAGCTCACTCAATGGTATCTAACAAGTTATTGTGAGATGACATAAGAGGACTTCGTGGAGGCCCTTCCAAGAGAGGGTTGGAACATAGCATGGTAAGAGGCCTGGTCAGGAATGTGCTCATTGTTTCCATCCCCTTCTCCCAGAAGCCACTGCTCTTGGGAGGAAAGGCAGGCCCAGATACAGGGAAGAGCTAGGGAAGAGGGAGCGATAGGAGAGCAATAGAAAAGACAAGTTACTCTCCCTCATTCCCAGTATAGCTCCTCAAACCTCAGGTAAAGCCTCTGATTCTGAGGCTTATAATTGGATCAGACTGAACATTTAATCCCTCAAGCTGCCTGGAAAGTGTGGGAGCTGATTAAGATGGCAAGAGGTGAAGAAAGAAGGAATCTACTGGTTACAGATGTGAAAGCATCTGTTAGTGAAGCCTTCTCAGTTTCTTATTGCCTTATCAATGTCATCAGTCCACTTAATGTACTCACTTTCCAAATGCCTATGAACCAATTGTACATACCTTGAGTTCTTTCTAGGAGGCAATATTAATATTCTCATTTCCGAGTTGAGGCCACAGAAGCTTGGACAACTTCTGGTTGTTGTTGTTGCTGGCAGGTGCTCATCAAGTTGGTTCCAACTCATAGCAACCCCTGTGCATACCGGAAGGGAGCATGGCCCCGTCCTGTGTCCCCCTCTCTGGAGGGCACTTGCCTCAAATCTTTAAATTCAAAGCTTCATGTTTTGTCAAATGAAATCATTTCTTCAGTCAATCTCAGAAATCTTTATGTAAAAACGTTGGAAACGCCTTTCACTCAAGGTCTAGGGAGGCTGAGTAAGGTGGGAGGGGCCCCGGGACAGATGGTGGGAATCACTCCTGCAGATGGGTGGTAGGTTGGCGAGGCCAGTCTGACTTGCCTCCCTGGTGACTGACCTCAACCAGCAATGGGCAGCTGGACACATGGCATGAAGTGACCTCTGGTCTTCGTGGTGGTGGATGCCAGTAGACCGTCAGGTATGGGAGACCCATGAGAAAATAGGTTACTTTTCTCTTTCTCTCCAAGTTTCTCTGCGATCTCTTTATGCTGCCTGAGCCCGCATGCATACTGACAAAGGCAGACATGTGCACACACGTGGCAAAGTAAATAGAGACGCCCACATTCACAGACGTATCCATCCACGTGCAAATAGGCACATATGTGCACATGCATGCCAAAGCAGACACAGACATCCATGAATGCACATGTATTCGTGAAAGCTGATTTTCATGGGGAAAAAGATCAGATCTATCACTGTCAAGTCCACTCCAACTCAAAGCAACTGTAGAGCACAGAGGAGAACTGCCTCATTGGGTTTCCAAAGCTGTCATCTTTTCAGACACAGTCAGCCACCACTTTCTCCTGCAGAGCAGCTGGGGTTTTCCAACTGCCGAACTTTCACTTAGCAGCTGAGCACTTGCTGCTTTTCATAGGACTCTGGAAATCAGTTTCATTGCCTGCTACTCACACCTCCTCTGTGAGTTAGCACAGCCTGGTAAGCTTGGAAGGAGAAAAATCTTCCTTCCCGAGGTAGTTGAGTGGTTTTCCCCTGAGGAAATGGTTCAGAAAAAAGATTTCCTTCAAGAAATCAGAACACTCTTGAAGATAAATTTCCTGCCAAAACATGTGTTTGCTTGACAACGAGACAAGTGAAGCAGCCCCTGACTTCCCCCTTGGGTCCTCTTTCTCATCATGACTGCTCTGCTCAGCTACAAGGCTCCAGGTCCTGGGATCAAGGGTGCCCTTCTATCTGGAACCTCACAGGGCTCCACTGTGAGTCAGGGAAAGACCTGGAAACTTGAGCATCCTGAAACGGGGCCTACATAGCAATATCATCTGTCATCAGGCTCATCGTTTCTCTCATTTTTTGTAAGATCATTGAGCCCTTGGAGCCCTGAGAAGTTCTCTCAGAGGAAGCCATCCTCCTCCCATGAATCCAAGAGGGACTGCTTAAAGATTGTTGTCTTCTACTTACAGGAATACCAGCAACCAATTGCCATTGAGTCAACTCGGACTCATGGAGAGCCCAAGTGTGTTAGAGAAGTCTAGTCCCTAGAATTTTCCATGGCTGGGGCGGGTTTTTTTTCCAGAGGCATATCACCAGGCCCTTCTTGGAAGGCACCTCTGGGTGAACTCAAACCTTTAACCCGTAGTTCGCAGCCTAGCTCATGAACAATACCATCCAAGGACGGTACAGTTCCTTGCAAATGGTCACCTGCAGTAGATGAACCAAGGTCAAGTAACTGCCTGAGAAACATCAACCAGAGGAAAGCAGAGTGAACCCCAGGGTTCTTGGGAAGAGGGCCAGAGAGAGAAAAAGGTGAAAACAGCTTTCTCGGGACATCAGAAAGGAGAGGACTCCACTTTGTGGATGCCATAGAACAATCCCAAGCCAAGCATGGGTGAGAAACAGACCCCACCCAAACCCAGCGGGCTGTATTCTGTCGCCAAGTGTTGAACACCAGACATGGATATGACAGAGCCGCTAGTCGTCCGTGGAAAGAAACTGCCCATTGTCTGGTAGTTTTGCAGCATTTGAACAACCAGGCCTCTGCTGCCTCTTCTGGCCTGAAATATAATTGCAGCCATAACCGCCCAGCGGTTCAATGGGTAGAACTCCCTGGGAAGGGCTAACTACCCAAATCATTTGTGAGATCATTTTAGGATTGTCCAGGAGATCTTTGGCTGTGTCTATTATATGAATGATGGTGTCTTTTTTTTAAAAAAAAAGAAACTTTTTGTTGTAAGGTGGGTTAAGATTTACAGAGAAAATCAGCTTTGCATGTAACAATTTATACACGTTTTGTTATGTGACATTGATGACAATCTCCTGCAATGTAATATCACCCATGCCATTGAAACTCTGCTTCCTGTTTTCATTCACCCTTCTCCCCTAACCTTACCTGCCTTTTGAATTTGGCCTTGGGCAAATACTGCCTATTTGCTTTTGAATGGTTGATGGTTCTGAGGAATGTGTGCTCCTCAGTGCTATGATTCATTTTGGTGTAGTTGTTCTTATCAGGTGCCATTGAGCCAGTTGCAACCCACATTGACCCTATGCCAAACAGAAAGAAACACTACCTAGCCCTGAATTATTCTCCTAATTGTTCCCAAGCTTGAGCCCCTTGTTTCAGTCACTGTCAATCCATCTCCTTAAGGGGCTTCCTCTCTTTCACTGTCCCTCTACTTCACCTGGCATGATGTCCTTCTCCAGGGTCTAGTCTCTCTTAATAACATGACCAAAGTATGTGAGAGGAAGTCTCACCATCCTTGCCTTTAAGGAGCCCTCTGACCATACTTCTTCTAAGACAGATCTGTTTGTTCCCTTGGCAGTCTATGTTACTTTCAATATTCTTCACCAGCACCACAATTCAAACATATCAATTCTTCTTCAGCCTTCCTTATTCAATGTCTGACTTTCACATACTTATGAGGCAATTTAAATTACTATGGCTTGGGTAAGGTGCATCTTAGTCCTCAAAGTAACATCCTTGCTTTTTAGCACTCTACCGACGTATTGTGCACCAAATGTATCCATATGGAATGCGTCATTTGATCTCATGATTGCAGCTTCCAAGAGCATTGATTATAGACCTCATCAAGACAAAAATCCGTGACAACTTCAACAAATAACAACAAATAAAACAACAACAACAAACTTCTCTATTTATCATGGTACCTATTGATCAAGTTGTGAGCATGTGTGTCTTCTTGACATTGAGTTGTAATCCATAATGAGGGCGCAATCTTTGATTCTCATAAGGTTCACTTTATAAACCTGTTTATTTTTCAGGGGGTTGAATTCAGTTCCAGACCTGAAGGGTGATGAAGGACCATAGTAGTGGGGATCTCACTAGTCTATCTAACCAATAAACCTCATCTTTTATCATTATTATTATTACTATTGGTAGTAGTAGTATGACTTTCAGTTTTCTTACACATTACTCCCCACTCTATCTAGCATCATGTACCATGATCCCTTTCAGAGCAGCTGTTTGTGATAGGCAGGCACCATTTAGTTCTTCTGACCTTAGCATCATAGAGGCTGAGGTACGCATAGTCCATTACTGATTTGGACTAATTGTTGCCAGGCATCTTGATTTTCTTCACTGTTATTTGCTCCAGACAGGGTGCAATAGTTTATTGTGCCAGCCTGGCCGATAAACACAAGTAGGATTAATCAAAGGGCAGAGGGATAAATGGCTTCGTGAGCCTCGCCTTGCTTGTTCTGTGCCTCAATTTAAAGGGGTACACTGCCTGTGGGATGCCTAGTTTGTGGACTGTGTCGCTGTAAGTTGAGGTCCATTTAATCCCACAGGATTGGAATGTTCGTCTCTGGAGCTGGGGACCGACAGTTGGTGACAGTTGGTGACTTGCCTTGCTATTTGCTGCCTGGGTATATATAGCCCAGCTCTCTCTACAGAAAGGGACTGGCAACTGGCGGCTCTCAAGCCTTAAAGGACTGCTAGTGTCTCACTGTTTTATAATTTAACTGTTAGTTTCTTGTGTTATCTATCTGTATATAATTTAGTGGTTCATTTCTTGTATTGTATATCTAGCTTTATAGATATATTTATATATAATTACTAGCAATATGATTTTGTCTCTCTAGAGAACCCTGTCCAACACATAGGGTGAGACCAAGAACCGACTTTTAGTTTGCTACTCACTAGCTTTTGAAGACCCCAGTCACTTCTCTGATGGATACAGAACATTGTCTTTGTGAGCTAGTTTGTACCAATTGATCTTGAGGTCTCTCAGAGCTATGTTCCTGATCCCCCATATTTAGGACACGCTCCCTCAAGGGGTTTTGTTCTAGCTAAGACATTTTCATAACTATGCCTCCTGGATGCACTATTATATTCATGGGCATATTTGTAGTATATGCTAATATGTATATAGAACTATTCTCTGGCAAACCTATATTTATTCATGGGGCTAGTCCCATTCTCCTTCCCACAACTGCTAAGATTTTGTGGTTTTTCTATCTATCTATTTATCTCTTTAGCTATCCTTGTATGTTATTGTTATTATTGGAGTATTTATCTCTGTTGCCTTTAATGCTTGTAGTCTACTGAGAAAGGATAGTGTTTTGATGTTCCAAATGTTTCCCATTTTCTGGGTTACATGACACAAACCAATAGAAGAAGAGAAAAGAAAAAAATTTAACCCAAGTAATAACACCAACAATAAAACCAATTTAGTCTTTTGGTTAAGAATTAGTCTGACTTTCCCATTCCTAGGCTAACCCTTGAAAGAAAAAGAATGAGATAAAAGACCATAGGGAGGAAGAAAGGAGAGTGGGAGGCAAGGGAATAAAGAAAGCAGGTGGCAGGGTTGTGTGAACAATTAATGTGGACCTTCTTTGATGTGTATTAAAAATAATATTGACTGGTTTTTTCAATACTCACCAAAAATTATTTATGTCAATCAAGAAAACCTCACTATCCTGGAATCAATTCTGACATATAGCAACCCTTTGGACAGAGTATAGAACTGCCCCTGTGGGTTTCCAAGGCTGCAAATCTTTACAGGAGTAGAAAATCTCATCTTTCTCTTAGGGAGTGGGGGTGGGGGGAGTTTCGAACTTCTGATCTTGCCATTAGAAGTCCAACTCATAATCTACTTCACCAACAGGGCTCCTCCTTTCATCATTAATCTAGACTGTTTGACCTTCTTGGCTTACTGGGTTTTATTTTCTCGCTTTGGAAGACATGGTACCAAAATACACACCATTTCCTAGCCCCCCAAAAATCAAAAGTAAGCAAAAACAAAACAGGAAAAACTAGCAACCCAATCCAAACCAACTAACCTTTTTAGCCATATAGATAAAGGATACTTGTAGCCAACCTCTGTGTTGGGGGCAATAGGGATGGATGGGGACTGTGGTTAACAGGCACGTGTCAGCTCATCCACAGGGGACATTCAAATTCTAGCTCCAGACTGTTGTTGCCTTGGGGAAATGCAAGGATTTTAAGGCCTGATTTTCTGTTTGTAACTGAGATGCTGAGAATATAAAATTCGATGTGAAATCGTCAACTTTTCAAATATTGGATCACATTAGTTAAAACCACTTTTCAGGCTGCTCATCATCATACTAGCACGTCATTAGGCTAAAATCATATCAAAGACATCTGGTTTATCCCCTGTGCCCTTTAAGGACAGCTGAAACATGAGGACGGGAATTTGACATTCATTCTTCCTCTAGACCCTCACCCTTTGCCTCCATCAGCTGGCGTTCATAGAAGAGGCAGACGGTTTTGTTCAACCTCAGCATAATCAGAGTCCTGAGAGTTAAACACAATACATATATCATTTCATACTAGTCATTTTAATATTAGCCCAAACAAAACCAACAAAAACCCAACCCGTTGCTGTTATGTTGGTTCTGGCTCCCGAGGACCCCCTGGGTGCCAGGGAGAAACTACAAATCACAGGATTCTCAAGCCTGTGGGCTTCTTGAAGCAGGCCATTAGTTATTTGTTCTGAGGGGTGCAACTGCCCACCTCTTGATACGTTGAGTCCTTAACCATTTGTGCCACCCAGGGTCTCCCAGTCTTCGTATGTGACCCCCAAATTCCTTGACAGGCTACCTATAGGAAGGTAGAGTCTATGTCCTTTCCCCTTAAATTGGGATGTTTTATGACCTCTGTGACCAATAGATTATGGAGAAGATGACACTGTGACATCTAGTTTGGGCAACCCCCTTTCCTCCCCCAAAGTGCTTCACGGCTTCTGAAAAATCCCTTCAAAGACTTCTTCTTGAGTGCTCACCCTTAGAATGTCTAGCCTCCACGTGCTACCTCTCAGGACACTTCTCAGCACCCGAACACTATGCTGAAAGAAGCCTGAGCCACCTGGAAAGGCCACGTGGAGACACTCCAACCAACAACCTAGCTAAGCACCCAGCTAACGGCCAGCTTCAGCTGCCAGCCCTCTGAATGCACGTGTAGGCACTGGAGTCACCAGAGGCCCCTGCCCCAGCTCCCATGTGACTGCCAACTCATGGGAGACTCCAAGCACTACCCAGTGGCCTCCCAGCAACCACACGATGATGGTCCTTGTTTGAAGCCACTGCGTTTGGGGAGGAGGCGTTTCTTGCCCAGCCACAGGGATGAGAACCTGCATCTCAACAACATGCAGGTGGGTGAGGGGGCCGTCTCTCGAGCAAGGCAGCCTCCCTTTTTGTCAACTCCTTGGGATTTTTGTTGTTCTTGCCACTGCTGCCCCAATTCCCCAGGAGCTAGAGGAAGGCAGGCAGCAGGCCTCATGTGGCCAGGAGGCAGGAGCCATTGTGGGATGCAGTTACAATGGGAGAGATAACCTTAAAGGCAGGAGCCTGACTTTACCTTTGCCTCCTGAACATTTGGGATGCAGAACACCTGGCAAATCCCATCTTCTGTCCAACCCTGATCATATGTCTGCCTTATGTTTGCACACAGGATGCAGACTTGTGAACACCCAAAGAACAGGGTCTGGCGCCAAGAAACCAGCGCCACAAGGAACTGATGTTTCTCCAGCAATGGGGAGGGGTGGGATGAGAGGAAGAAAGGAGTACAAATCACTGGATCAAAACAAGGTGGGGAAAGGAAGGAGGAAAGGGAGAGAGTGAAGGAGGGAGACTGGGAGGCTGAAGGGAAAAGGCAGGGAAGTAAAGGAGAAAGGTGGGGGTGGGGAGAGAGGAGCAATGAAGAAATGGAGGAGTGCGGGAGGGAAGATGGAAGGTGAAGGCAGGCAGGAAGACGTGAGGAAAGGGAGGGAAGGAAGAAAAGAGAAAGAGAAGGGCAAGAAGAAGAAAGGAAGGTAGGGAAGAAAGGAAGAAAACGAGAAACCTAATATCTATGGCACCCTCTATGTTTTTATTTCCTGTTTTTCTGAGGTAGCCTCTTCAGCAGAAGCAAATGGGCTGAATCGCCTCAAACTCCACCTAGGTAGAAAGCACGGGTTTCATTTCGCCAGGGCCTGTGTAAATGTTTGAACTGAGCAGCATTAACACTGAGACAGTGATTACCCCACGTGGCTGTTGCGCTCTGATGATGCCAAGGCAACGGGAAAGGGGGCTCTTTATTTCTCCAGGTGACAAAAAAATTGTATTTTGACATTTCACCCTGAACGTGGGGAAGGGGGGGGCGTGGTGGAGGAAGCAGGGGCCCTTTGTGGAGTCTCCTCTTGCCATTGTGATGCCCCTTGGCCTG
Source organism: Tenrec ecaudatus (assembly GCF_050624435.1). Lineage (NCBI taxonomy): Eukaryota > Metazoa > Chordata > Mammalia > Afrosoricida > Tenrecidae > Tenrec > Tenrec ecaudatus. The sequence continues at coordinate 902,802 of NW_027457705.1, forward strand.
CCAACAACCTGAGGTCCTGCACGCTGCCAGTGAGGGGCTTGGCTGCAGGCCCTAGCCCAGCATTTCTTATCAGATTTACTGTGACAAGTGATGGGAGAAAAGCAAGATGCTGTTAACAGCGCATCCATTCAGACCCTGCTATTTAGAAATTTGGATTTATATTTTGTCAGAGAGAAGTAGCACTGATGTTAATCTTTGCACTACTCTTGGAAAAAAATCATTCATAATCTAATAACAATAATCCATAGCATTTGTGGAGCTCTGAGAGCCAAGGGATGGTCAGAAGCATTTTTAGACAGATGTCTCATTTCATCTTCAAAGCAACCCAGTGAGGAATAAGAAAAGTTGGCTTATGACTTCCCTTCTGGAAAGTGAGTCTTTGGAAGCACAGAGAGGTCCAGGTTTGCCCAAGGTCACATAGTCAATAAGTTAGAGAGCCTGGATTTGAACCTGAGCGGTCTGCTGCCAGAGGTACTTTTTTGCTCGTGTTTATTAAGGCAACTTGCAGCTCTGGCAAGGATTCAGATAGAATTGAGGATCACTTTTTTAAACAATTTATTAGGGGCTTATACAACTCTTATCACAGTTCATACATATACATACATCAATTGTATAAAGCACATCTGTACAGTCTTTGCCCTAATCATTTTTTTCTCCTCTTTTCTTTTTTTACATTTTATTAGGGACTCATACAACTCTTATCACAATCCATACATATTCATACATCAATTGTATAAAGCACATCCATACATTCCCTACCCCAATCATTCTCAAAGCATTTGCTCTCCACTTAAGCCCTTTGCATCAGGTCCTCTTTTTTCCCCCTCCCTCCCCTTTCCCCCCTCCCTCATGTGCCCTTGGTAATTTATACATCGTTATTTTGTCATATCTTGCCCTATCCAGAGTCTCCCTTCCCCGGTTCTCTGCTGTCCCTCTCCCAGGGAAGAGGTCACATGTGGATCCTTGTAATCAGTTCCCCCTTTCCAGCCCACTCACCCTCCACTCTCCCTGAATCGCCCCTCACACCCTTGGTCCTGAAGGTATCGTCCACCCTGGATTCCCTGTACCTCCAGCCCTCATATATACCAGTGTACAGCCTCTGCCCTATCCAGCCCGAACAGTGCTTCTCTCTATCCTTGTGGAGCCCTGGTGATGGGCTGGGCAGCTAAGTAGTAGGTTAAACAGGCTTTCCCCTCCTGTGAAAAGTTACACTCTCGGGAAACTCACGGGTTGCTCTGAATCAAGGTCAACTCAATGGCAGTGAGTTTGGCTTTTTAATGTCTCTCCCTGTTGTTGTTGTTGTTGTTGTTGTTGTTAGTTTGCCATCCAGTTGGTTCTGGTCCATGGCAAACCTATTCACAGCAGAATGTAACAATAACAGCACCTCCTCCATCCACCCAAGTGTTCCTATGCTCAGTCCTCTTGTTGTAGTCACTGTGTCAATGCAGCTCTTCAAGGGCCTTCACCCTTTTTTCACAGCCCTTCCATTTTTCTAAGCATGATGCCTCTCCAGGGACTGGTCTCCACTGACAACATGTCCAAAGTCTCACCATCCTTACTTCTAATGGGAATTCTGGCCGTACTTCCAAGACAGATTTTGTTTGTTCTTTTGGCAGTCCATGGTACTGTCAATATTCTTTGCCAGTACCATGGTTCAAATTCATACAGTTTACCTGGGTCTTCTTCACTCAATGGCAAGCTTTTCACATGCAGATGAGGCCAATGAAAATACCATGGTTTGGATCAGGTGCACTTCCTGCTTAAAGTAACATCCTAACTTTTCAACATTCTAAAGAGCTCTTATGCAGCAGATCTACCCAGTGCAATGTATCTTTTCATCTCTTGACTGCTGCTTCCAGGAGCATTGCTTGTGGATCCAGACAAGACAAAATCCTTGACAACTTCAAGATTTCTCGATTTATCATCATGTTACCTATTGGTTCAGTTGTGAATATTTTGGTTTTCTTTGTGTTGAGTTGTATCCCACATTGAAGGCTGCAATCCTTGATCTTCACCAGCAAGTGCTTCAAGTCCCCCATCCTTGTCACCAAGCCAAACTGTGTCGTCTGCATATAGCAGGTTGTTAATAATATTTCCTCCATATCTGATTCTGTGTTCTTCTTCATATAATTTGGCTTCTCTGATTATTTGCTCACCATACAGATTGAAAAAGTATAATAAGTGGGTGCAACCTGGATGCACACCTTTCTTGATTCTTAAACCATGCAATCTACCCTTGTTCTATTTGTGCTACTGCTTCTTAATCCATGTACAAGTTTCACATGAGCAAGACAAAGTGTTCTGAAATTCCCTTCTCAAAACTATCCATGTTTTGTTATGATCCACACAGTCAGATACCTTGGGTGTTAATAAAACATAAGTAAACATCTTTTGGGTATTCACTGCTTTCAGGCAAGATCCATCTGATATCTGATATCTTTTGTTCCACATCCTCTTCTGAATCTGGCTTAAATCTCTGGGAAACCAAACTCACTGCCTTGTAGTTGATGACAAGTCATCCTGACCCTATAGTATAGGGTAGAACTAACTGCCCCTGTGAGTTTCTGAGACTGTAACTCATTATGGGAGTAGAAAACCTTGCCTTTCTCCCACGGAGTGACTGGTGGTTTTGAACTTCTGACCTTGGGGTTTGCAATCCAACCTGTAACCACTGTGCCACGATGGCTCTTGAATGCTGAATATGGTAACTTTCTGTCAATGAATTAATGCAACTGTTGTTGTATTAGCTTCAGTACAATTTGACTCACATGTGATGCCAATGATAGTGTTACATAATTTGACCATTCGGTTGGTCTCCCTTCTTTGGTATGTATACACATATGGATCTCTTCCAGTCTGTAAGCCAAGTAGCTGTATTCCAAATTTCCTGACATAGATGTGTGAGTGCTGCCAGTGCTTTATCAGCTTGTGGAAACATTTCAATATATATTCCAGCAATTCCTGGCATCTTGTTTTTGGCTAGTGCTTTCCATGCATCTTGAATTTCTTCTTTCCTGACCATTGGTTCTTGCTCATATGTTACCTCCTGAAATGGTTGAATGTTGGTCTATTCTTTTTGATACAGTGACTCCATATTGTTTCCATCTTCCTCAGATGTTTCCTTCATCATTCAATATTTTGTCCATAGAATTTTTTAATATTGCACCTCGAGACTTGACATTTTTCTTCAGTTCTTTCAGTTTAAGATATGCTGAATATGATCTGCTTTGGTTTTCTAACTCTAGGCCTTTGCACATTTTGTGATAATATTTTACTTTGTATTCTCGAGTTGTCCTTTGAAATTTTCTATTTAGCTCTTTACTTCATCATTTCTTCCATTTGCCTTAGCTACTCTCTGATTAAGAGTAAGTTTCAGAGTCTCTTCTGATATGCACATGTATCTTTTCTTTATTTCCATTTTTTTAAATGACACTGTGCTTTATTCAGAGATGTTCTCAAAATTTGGTGGGTTATTGTCAAGGTTGTATATTGACTCTCGTGTACTTGTTTGCATTTTCTTGAACTTCAACTTGAGCTCACATATGAACAATTGCTGATCTGTTCCACAATCAGTCCCTGGACTGGTTTCAGTTGCTGATATTGAGCTTCTTTTATTGTCTCTTCCCACAGGTGTAGTCAATTTGATTTCCGTGTATTCCATCTGGAGAAGTCCACATTTATGGTCACATTTTTTGTTGTTGATCAAATGTTTGAAGAAATCATTAATCATGCAAAATTCTAACATACAATCAAGATAAATTGGTAATTATTGGTGATTGGAGTGCAAATGTTGGAACCAAAGAGGAAAGAACAGAAGTTGGAAAATATAGTATATGCTATCAGCAATTTATTGGTCTTGCAAACTCTGTCATGCGATCTCCAGCTTGGTTTCTATCACCAAGACCATATTTTTCAACTACTGATCCTTCCTCTTTGTTTTCAACTTTTGCATTCCAATAGCATTTTGATAGCAAGTCTGACAAATTTGGGACTGAATATGGTGGTAGAATTATTCAATTTCTGCATCACCGTCTTTGGGTGGTTGGTGCATAAATTTGAACAATAGTTGTATTGATTGTTTCTCCTTGAAGGGGGCTAGATAGCATCCTATCAAAGATAACATTGTACATTAAAATAGATCTTAAAATGTCCTTTTGATGATGAATGCAATGTTGTTTCTCTTTATTGTGTCATTTCCAGCAGAGTAAACCATAAGATTTTCTGTTTCAAAATGGTCAATATCAGTCCATTTCAGCTAACTAATGCTTACAATATCAATCTTTATGTATTCCATTTCATTTTTAATGACTTCCAATGTCCCTAGATTCATATTTCATACATCCCAAGTTTCAATTATTAATGACGATTTGAACTGTTTCTCCTCATTTTGAGTTGTGGCCCATCAGCAAATGAAGGTCCTGATAGCTATCCTCGATTTGCATCATTATGGTCGACTTGCCTATGAAAAGTCAGCTCTTCCTCTTCCTCAGCCAGTATTTTGAGTACTTTCCAAGTTGAAGAGCTCATCTTCTGGCACACGTTCTGACAATGTTCTTCTGTTGTTCATGGGAGGTCTAGTAACTGACAGTATTGCTGCTATCCATAGGGTTTTCAATGGCTCATTCTTCCCATGCAGGTAGCCAATTCCTTCTTCATTGTCTGTTCTTTGTCTGGAAGCTCTTTGGGTGACCCTGCTGGTATATGAAATGCCAAACACATAGCTCCCAGTATCTCACAAAACAAAAGTCACCACAGTACCACAAAATGCCAGACAAGTGATGGACCTCTATTTTTAGTGAGGTGTGGCCTGGTGGGAGGAGTGGGCCTTTAGGTGGTTCTGATCCACTTCCTGGAACAAATACTGTTAGTTCTTATTTCATAAATGTGAAATGCATAAAAGAGACCCCCCCAAAAAATATCCTCCAATTCAGACTTTCTGCCTTTTAAAAGAGGATAACCCACTCTGATTCAAAGTCATTGAGGTGTTTTGTTTTACCCTCCATCTGAGGCTACAGAGACTAGACTAATCACAGCTGAAGTGGAGCGACTGAAATGACTTAAAGCACCAGCTAGACTGGCTGTCAGAAGCAGCTACAGTCAACAGCTACAGACTGACAGAGCTGCTCAGCCAAGAGCTGAGGGTTCTCAACTCCCACTTCTACTGATGGGCACAGCCAGTGGCCTCTGGGAGTTGACTGGAACCCAGCAGCCAGCTGTGAGGAGCAAGCTAATTCATCTCAGCCTGGCCCAGGTCATCAAGTCACTGAAGGAGTATCGGGAAAGAGGGAAGAAATTTGGGGTCCCACATTTGGCCACAGACAAAAGTTGTTCTGTGTTTAGACAGTAGTTCTGGGCCTGAGTTTGGGGCAGGTGTGATGAAGGAAAGTCAGCTCCCTCCCTGCATCTGGGAACAGATGGTGGGGCTGCCCTGGAAACAGCAGGCCAGTCAGCTGGAGCAAAAAAGGCTTGGCCTCTAAAGCCCTGGCAGGGCAGACTGAAGCTACCTGGACTGTTTTTTCTTAACCCAATGGCTCCTGCTACCCTCACCACCCCCAACTAGGTAAAAGGGAAGAAAGATGCATTTTCTTTACAGAGGCAACTTTCTAGAAAGGAGACCAGCCCACCAGCTGTGAAAGGTCCCCTTAAACCATTTTACTTTGAGCAGGAGGAAGAAATGTTGAGAGTCCCAGAGCCACGTGGAATTGTGGATCCTCTAGTTTAGGTTCCAGTGATGCCAGATCGATTTTTCTAGAGAAAGTCAAAATTCCTGTTTTCTTAAAAACCTCCTGATTTTTTCAAAGGCTATTCAATAACATTGGATAGAAGCCAAGTAGGCCAAAGAGCCCTGATGGCACAGTGGGTTATGTGTTGGGCAGCTAACTAGAAGGTCAGTAGTTTGAAACCACCAGTCACACTGGGGGAGCGGGGGGTGGGGGATAGGGTGGGGGGCTGTGCAGAGATGAGACCTTCTAGTCCATATAGAATTTCAGCCTCAGAAACCCACAGGGGCAGTTCCGCTCGGTCTTACAGGGTCACTGTGAGTTGGAATCTTCTAGATGGCAGTGAATAAGCAGGCCAACCAGAGTCCACACAGGTCCTCATTTGGCCATGGGAGTCCCCAGTCTGTGACCCTCACAGAATCGACGTTTGTGTATCGATGTTAAAAGTGAGATCCAGAGAGGGGAGCACCTGTCCCCTTGAGGAGCACCGAGTTGACTTTCCAGTCTCCAATCTGTAGCAGACATTCCCGGTGCTCCTTCTCTTCATTCCCAAATTCCTGATTCCGTGTACTCGCCTCAGTCACCAAGGGCCAGCCCTGAAGGTCCCTTTGCTGGTGCTGGCTGAATGTGCTGAGGAACATATGCCCCTGGGAACAGCCCTGACCAGGCCCCTCACTCCTTGGATGGCAAAACTCTGAGAGGCGTGTGCTACACCTACCCCTGGAGACTTCCTAAGTGATTAAGCAGCAGGTTCCCAGGTTTGTAATTGGATTCACATTCTATTTGTTATGGGAGGCCTTCCCTCCACTGGCTCACAATGCCACATCATTACCTGCATGCTCAGAGTTTCCTAAATAAGCTCATTGCCTTTAAGTCTTTGGCCAGGGTCTGCTTCAGTGAGAACCCAAACTAAGCCCAGGTCTGAATCGTTATGTGTCCTTCCTGCCATCTCGTTGATGCCGACTCATGGCGAATCTATAGGATAGGGTAGAACTGCACCTGAGAGTTTCTCTGACTGGAACTCTTTTTTTTTAACATTTTATTAGGGGCTCATACAACTCTTATTACAATCCATACATAAACATACATCAATTGTATAAAGCATATCCGTACATTCTTTGCCCTAATCACTCTCAAAGCATTTGCTCTCCACTTAAGCCCTTTGCATCTGGTCCTCTTTTTTTTACCCTCCCTCCCGCTCCCCACTCCCTAATGAGCCCTTGATAATCCACAGATTGTTATTTTGTCATATCTTGCCCTATCCGGAGTCTCCCTCCCCCCCCTTCTCTGCCGTCTGTCTCCCAGGGAGGAGGTTACATGTGGATCCTTGTAATCTCTTCCCCGTTTCCAACCCACTCACACTCTACTCTCCCAGTATCACCCCTCACACTCCTGGTCCTGAAGGTATCATCCACCCTGGATTCCCTATGCCTCCAGCTCCTATATGTACCAGTGTACAACCTCTGCCCTATCCAGTCCTGCAAGGTAGAATACGGATCATGGTAGTTGTGGGGAGGAAGCATCCAGGATCTAGGGAAAAGCTGTGTTTTTCATCAGTACTACATCGCACCCTGACTGACCCATCTCCTCTCCTAAACCCCTTTGTGAGGGGATCTCCAGTGGCCAGCAAATGGGTTTTGGGTCTCCACTATGCACTTCCCCCTTCATTCACTATTTTATATATATATATATATATATATATATATATATATATATATATATATATATATATATATATATATATACACATATATATACCATATACATACCATATATATGGTATGTATATATTTTTTGCATAATACCTTATACCTGGTCCCTTTGGCACCATGTGATCGCACAGGCTGGTGTGCTTCTTCCATGTGGTCTTTTTTGCTTCTGAGCTAGATGGTCGCTTGTTCACCTTCAAGCCTTTAAGACCCCAGACACTATCTCTTTTGATAGCCAGGCACCATCAGCTTTCTTCGCCACATTTGCTTATGCACCCATTTGTCTTCGCCAATCGTATCATGGAGGTGTGCAGCCAATACTGTGATTTTTTTTGTTTTTTGATGCCTGATAACTGATCCCTTCGGGACCTCGTGATCACACAGGTTGGTGTGCTCTTCCATGTGGGCTTTGTTGCTTCTGAGCTAGATGGCCGCTTGTTTATCTTCAAGTCTTTAAGACCCCAGACACTATCTCTTTTGAAAGCCGGGCACCATCAGCTTTCTTCACCACATTTACTTGTTCACCAGCTTTGGCTTCAGCAGTTGTGTCGGGAGGATGAGCACTGTAGAGTGCCAATTTAATAAAAGAAAGTATTCATGCATTGAGGGAGTGCTTGAGTTGAGGCCCAAGGTCCTGCCAACACCTTAATGTTAAACCTATAAATATAGACACAGAGATCTATTTCCCCATACATATATATATATATATATATATATATTTGCATGTACATGTCTTTGTCTAGACCTCTATAAATGCACTTTGACTCCTAGCTCTCTCCTCCATCTCCCTTGACTTTCCTCCTGTCCCACTACCATGCTCCGTCCCAACCTGGGTTACAGCTATACCTCTTCTTTACGTAATCTTACCCTTGATCATTCCCTACCAGGCCTGCCACTTCCCCCTTACTACCATTTTGAGTCCCATATTGTTCCCTTGTCCCTGTGTTTGTTAACACCACTTCCTTACCCCCCCCCCGCACCTCCCCCTATCCCAAGTGCCCCCGGAACTGTTGGTCCTGTTGTTTTCCTCCAGATAGTTCATCCAGCCTGTCTTATTTAGACAGACCTGTGGAGACACTAACATGCACGAAAACAAGACAGAGGAAAACAGAGCAACAGTATACAACCAGACAACAAAACAACGAAAACAAACCACTGACAAAGAACAAAACAAAACACATCAAGAAAGAAGAGCTTATAGTTAGTTCAAGGATCATTTGTTGGACCTTAGGAGTGTTTTCCAATCCAGTCTGTTGAGGCACCACAACTTGGCCCCAAACTCCACTTTCAGCATTCCCTGGGGACCTTGCCACTCCATTCCCTTGCTGTTCCACTGCACTCCACCACACTTTGCCTCGGTGTGGTGGAATCAGGTTAGGTGCAATTCGCACACTGTGTCTCCAGTGCTGTCCCCTGTATCACCCTTGGTCACTGAGGGGCATCATGTCTCATAGTGGGGCCAGCCATGTTGTTCTCTTTGTCGACTGGCTGCTCTGAGACTAGAACTCTTTAGGGGAGTAGAAAGCCTCATCTTTCTCCCTTGGAGTGGCTGGGGATTTCAAATTTGCCATTTCAGACATTGCGTTTAGCAACCCAACACATAACCCCTATACCCCACCATAGCTACAGAAAACAATAAAGAAACAAAATCCAACAACACTCATTGCCATTGGGTGCATAACAATCCTATCGAGAGAAAATACTCCGGCCTCCTGGGTTTCCAAGGCTATAACTCTTTGTAAAAATAAAATTGTGTTATGTTTACAGTGTAAGTTTACATAACCGATTAGATTCTCATTTAACAAATTCTCTACTTGTTTAGTGACATTAGTTACTTTTTTCAATAAAAAGGAAAGCAGAGTATTAAAAAAAGAACAAATGAAAACGTGTTAAGAGTAAAGACAAATGATAAGATGTTAATGTTTAACCTAATCATATCTGCAACAATACACTTTCTGATGTACTGACGGTGAGCAGGGTTTAATCCCATCCCTGGTGAATGGTCCCAGGGGATTTAATGGAGGCTTATTCTCTGTGGAATCTCTGCCAATGCATTTTGAGTTTTTATACTCATCTAAGGCTATAACTCTTTATGGGAGAAGAAAGCCTCATCTTTCTCCAAAGGAGCGACTGGTGAATTCCAACTGCTGACCTTGCAGTTAATAGCCCAACACATAACCCATTATGCCACCAGATGAGAGATTTGTCTCTGGGTGCCTTCCAATGCAAGCACTACAATTATGCAAGGAGGATATTTTTTTCTGTACTGGAGCCAGGTCAAGTCAGAACCAGTGTGTCCATGGTTTGCAGCGAAGTCAGAGGAAGAAGAGGGTAGACTGTCTATAACTTCTCATAGTCCAGGGAAATGCTAGGCCTGGAAGGGGGCATGCTGGCTCAACCATATTCAGAAAGTCCGCACATTAACCTCCCCGGCTCAAATAATTACCAGCACCATGTCTCTGAATATCACCTAAAAGCAAAATAGTGAAAGCACCATTTCCATTTCATAATACTTTTATTAAAAGTAAAGTTCAATTCAGTGATGTGAAGAAGCTGGGAAAATTAGCTTTTCATTTCTTTCTTTTTCTTTCCCTCCCTTTCCCCTTCTTCTCCACAGAACTGAGAGGCAGAGGGAATAAAGGCAGCATGGCACAAACTGGAGGACACCGTGGGGTCAAGGTCACCATTTAACTCATGCTTGTCCAGTTTGGAGGGGCAACTGGATGTCCTCATTTGTGAAATTGCTTGTTAATCTTTTTGAGTTAACAAGGTATGGTAAAAAATGATTGTTGGTGTTTTTGTTAGGAACCTTCTAGTCCAGTCCAACTCATAGTGACTCAATGCATCAGTGCAGAGCTCTCTAGACCAATGGTTCTCCACCTGTGGGACACTTGCACAGGGTGACTGTAACAAAATTTCAGTTATGAAGTAGCAATGAGAATATTTTTATGGTTTTGGAGGTCACCACAACATGAGGAACTGTATGAAAGGGTTGTGGCATTAGGAAGTTTGAGAACCACTGCTCTAGTCTTTTCTATGCTGTAATCTATACAAGAATGAGTTGCCTGGTTTTTCTTCCAAGAACAGAGCCACTGGTGGGTTCAAACCTTCAACCTTTTGGATAGCAGCTGAGCACTTAACCATTGTGCCTCCAGGGCTCTTTGATAAACTCTATTAGAGGGTCTTAACCATTGCAACCCCATGGATCCTTTTGGCATTTAGGAAAGGCTATGGAACACCTGCCCACTCCCCAGAATAATATTTCCAAATACCTCCAATGAAATACAGAATCACAAAGGCACAAATTGTATTGAAATGCAGTGATAAAAATAAAAGACATTGGATTTGTGGCAAATATACATGTTAATAAAAACATTAAATATGATCTGATAGTGGGTCTAATAAACCAAACCAACACCATTGAGTTGATCCTGACTCACTGTGACCCTATATAAAATTCCTCAGGCTAAATCTTTACAGGAGCAGATCATCTCACCTTCCTCTCAGTGAACAACTGGTGCCTTTGAACTGCCAACCTTGAGGTTACCTGCCCAACGGCTCACCCACAGCGTCACCGTGAGTTCTAGATAGTGATAAGCATGAACTGTACTCAACGATGGCTGCAACGACTAGCATGGGGTGTGAAAGCATGTAGAATTTCTCTCGGTGGTAATCGCATGGCTATTCTGAACACAGCTGTGGGCATGCTAAACTGCCCTGCGAGCTTAGGGAAACTAACTCAACCAGGATTGTCCCTCATCCAATTTGACATTGCTCCCCAGCCTGCTGGGGCTCAGTGGCTCAGTGTTAGGGTCCCTTGTCTAGATACCAGGGCTGGCATGGAGAAAGTCATTCCTCTGCAGCCTTCTAGTGTGTGGGGGAAGATATTAGTGTTAAGCCTTGGCAGGAAATTGCTGGATTTTCCTGGCAGCCACATTCTTAATAACCATTTACTGGATACATATTATATTCTGAGGGTAAATTGGTGGTTCAGTTGTAGAATTCTCCTTTTTCATGTGGGAGATCTGGGTTTGAGTCCAAGACAATGAAACTCATGTGCATCCAACACTCATTTGTCAGGGGGATGCTTGGTTATTGCTGAGGTACTGAACTGATTCTGTGTTGCTATGATACTGAAATGGGGAAGCTTGGTTGGGTGCGGCTTTGAGACTGAACCTGTTTCTGTGATGTGTCCAGACTAAGATGAGCGATGAAGAAGAGCATGGCTTTCTTCTTCTGAAAACCAGTGAACGAAAACCCCTGTGAATCACAATCTGATGCACAACCAAAGAGATGGTGCAGGACCAGGGAGAATATTGCCCATGGAGTCACTGGGAGCTGGTTGTCACAGTGAGTTGGAATGGAGGCTGACTCAACAGCAGCTAACAACCATTGTGTTCCAGGCACTCGATTTGCTTTAAAAATCTAGCTCAGCCTTCTGGTACAGGGAAGTGATTAATCATGCCTATTTTATAGCACACCGTGAACCCTGATCAATGTCAGGCCCTGCTTGTGTTTTGTCCCTCCTTTTCCACATTCACATCACTTCCATTCCCCTCTTCAGACTAATACCCCCTGCTGGGTGCTTGGTGTGTGTGTGTCCTTATAGGCATACAGCCATGTGCACTAGACCATGCTGCTTGGTGAATGGGCTTTCAGCTTCCATGAATGGTACTGCAATATAAATCTCATTCCGTTTTTGACCTTTTCAACTCCTTGCAATGTCATTAAGAGTTATTGCCATGCTGCATATCAATTGTATGTGCTGCTGCGTGCCACTTGGTCATGAGCAATCATCATCTTTCTTTTGTTTCCTTCTTCAGTTGTCTGTTGATTGGCATCCAATTCAGCTCCAACTCTTCTCTACTGCAGGTATCAGTGTGGTGACCATTCTTGTAAAAATGTCCCAAGGGCCCTGTGAATTGGATAAATAACTTGGCCTATATACCCAGGAATTATGTGTTGGGCTGCTAACCCCAAGGTGAGCAGTTCCAACCCACCAGCTATTCCATGGAGCAAAGAGAGGCTGTCTGCTGTCGTAAGAATTTAGTTTTGTTAACCTAAAGCAGCAATTCTACTGTGCCTTGTAGGGTTGCTAATGAGGAAGAATCAACTGGGGTTTTGTTTGTTTTTATACATCCAGGAGAGAGCTTTGATGGGGGAGATATTAAGTGCTTGGCTGCTAACCCAAAGGTCAGTAGTTTGAAGCCGTCTTCCACACACTGTGGGATAAAGGCATGGCTGTCTACTTCCCAATAGAAGCCTTGAAAACATCATGGGACCATTCAACTTTGTTTGATAGGGTCACGAGGAATGAAAGTCAACTCAGTGACTGCGCTTCTTTGGTTGTACTCCCAGGAGGGGCTCACTAGGTCCTAGGGTCCATTCAATGGGCTTTCACTAAGCTCTGCCAGATTGATGTGCAGCAAACCTGCATCATTAGCAGTGTTTCTCTGCTTTCCCCGGATCTCCAATGACACTTGGTATGTTTGACTTTCTAACTTTTGCCCGTTTGATGGTTTTAAAAGGCCAAGCACAATAAACTCATCTATCCCAGGCACTTTCTGGTTCTGTAGCAGATTCTTAGGGTTGCCATGCCACATTCCTTTGACCCATCTCTGACACCATCTCACTGCCTTCCAGTCAATACCGACTCATAGCGATCCTGTGAGGCAGTGTACAATTGCCCCCTGCGAGTTTAAAACACTACAACTCTTTATTGGAGTAGAAAACCCCATCTTTCTTTCTTGGAGCTAGTAGTTTTGAGCTGCTGACCTTGAAGTTAGCAAACCAACTTGTAACCACTGCACTCCCAGGGCTCCTCCTGATATCCATCATAGCAGTGGCGAACGGCTCTATGTAAGTGCAGGCTCCTGCTGAAATGGTGTCTTATCACAACTGTGCAGCACGCAGCTCTCCATGTCCTTCTGCCTCGAAGCCTTTTCAAAGGCATGGAAAGCCAAACCCAGGAAGGTAGGAGAGGTCACCTTACTAGGAGGAATGCTCAACACCACTACAGGCGAAGAAGAGCCCAGCCTCCTGTTTCTGGTAGACAATTCTAGGACAGAACCCATGTTCCTCAGAAGTCCTGGGGGAATCAAGCCCCTGTATCCTACATTAAAAGCCTCAACACCCCATTCCCATTGTGATTGCTTCTCCCCCTAACTCAGTCTTGCGTCCGCTTTCTTATTCCCACTCCCTGCCATCAGATCTCAAATAGACTCCCTGCACCCAGGCCTGAGGAATAAGCTCGGCATGCACGGGCACTCTATCAAAGACACACATATTACTCTGAATCTCCAAAAGAACCCTGTGGGCTACGTGTGTAATCCCCAGTTCACAGATGAGAAATGGATTGAAAAACAGTGACACACCAATGATCACACAGGCAAGGGTTCAAGTCTGTGTCTATCAGTTATTCTTTTATTCAAGTATGCCTGAGAAGACTGGGTCTTAACACTTGAGCAATCTTCTTGGAAGAATAAGGCAAACTACAGAAAACACAAAATGAATATCGCTTTTGTTCGTTTATCCATTTGCAAAAGACATAATACCTATAGTGCTAAGAATAGTATTCAAAGTATCTATTACTACCCCCTCAAAGCTTACATACTAGTCACCAAACTCAAACAAATACAATGCTATCAAGTTGATTACAACTTGTAGCAACCCCATATAGGGCTTCCAAGACTGTAAATCTTTACAGAAGCAGGGAGCTTCACTTTTCTCCCCCTGAGTGACTGGTGCATTTGAACTACTGACCTTGTGGTTAGCAGCCCATTGCTAAATGATTAGTTCCATAATCATTACGCTTACTTAACTCTACATTCTTTTAATTATTTCTCTATCAGTCCAAATTGCATCTGGCTACATGGGAAAAAACAAACCGACACTAGTGGTCTAATCACAAAAGCTTCATTTTTCTTATATTAACACCAAAAATACCAAACCAGTTGCCACTGAATTGATTCTGATTTACGGTTACCCCATATGATTCAGGGTAGAAGTGTGCCCCATGAGGTTTTCAAGGGCTGAATTTTTAAATGTAGATTGCCAGGTTTTTCTTCCAAGGCATCTTTGGCTTAGCAGTGAATTGTGTTAACCCTTTGCACCACACAGGGGTTTGTCTTATACAATAGTAAGTCTTGAAATAGGTAGCCTAGGTCTGGCGTATTTGCTCAGGGACTCATCTTGGATATAGGAGAATGCATGCTTTTTGGTCTGCCAAACTCATGTAACCTATGTGACTCTCTCATCTTTCAATATTCTGACTAGGGAGCATGACAGCAGAAGAGCCAAGGACAAAAATGAAATGGGTTATGCCAGACAAGTGTTTTGCCTTAAACAACAACAAAAACTTTCTTGGGAGTCCTACTCAGTATCTTTCACCTACACATATTTGGCCCAAACTGGGTCAAATGCTTATGCATAGCTGCAAGGGAGCCTAGGAGGGAGCGATTTAAGTAGGTACATTATCACCCTAAACAAAATTGAGCTTCTATTAGTAGTAAGAATGAGAAAAATGGATACTGTTTAGGCATATAGCAGGGTTGGGTACAATTCTGTGTCTTAATTTACATTTTGAATGAACTCAGAAAAAGTCATAGAGAGTAGAACAAAGGGATGGATGCGCATCCAACCACCTCAACTACTCATTTCTTTTCATGCTCTCCCTCTAGCTTCCCTGAATAGTTCTTGGTTACACAATGGGCTGCTAATTGCACGGTCGGTATTTTGAAATCACCGGCTGCCCTTCGGGAGAAAGATGGGACTCTACTCTGTAAAGAGGTACAGTCTCAGAACCTCACAGGTACAATTTTACCCATGTCCTGTAGGGTCGATATGAGTTAGCATTGATTCAATGGCAGTGAGCTTGGTTTGGATAGATATGTGGAATCTTAGGATGGAATAGTTTGAATACACAGAAAAAAATTCAGTGGAATCATAACCCTCTAAATAATTACCCTCTAAAGCCACAAAGATCAACTGTGTCCAGCATGGTGACAGTTTAGCATATGCCATGGGCACATTGCTCATATCCCAGTGTTGTTAATCAACAAAAACTCACGCACTGCCACTTATAGTGACCCTATGCACAATAGAATAAAAGCCTTTCTAGTCCTGTGACATCCTCACAATGGTCATATTTTAGCCTATTGTTACAGCCACTGTGTTGATCCATCTCATTCAGGGCTTACCTGTTTTTTGACGATGCTCTACCAAGTATTTTGTCCTTTTCTAGGGACTAATTTCTCCTGATACCATGTTCAAAGTATATGAAATGGAGTTTTACCATCCTCACTTCTAAAATACATTCTGGCTGTACTTCTTCCGGGATACACCTCTTTGTTCTGCTGGGCATTCATGGTATATTCAATATTATTTGCAACATCATATTTTAAAGGCATCATATTTTCTTCAGTCTTCCTTATTTATGGTCCATCTTTCACATGCATATGTCAAACATTACCATCAAGTCTATTCTTATTCATAGTGACCATATAGGGTTTCCAAGGCTGTAAATCTTTACAGGGTCAAATAGCTTCCTCTTTCTTCTGTGGAGCAGCAAGTGGGTTGAACCACCAACCTTGCTGTTAGTCATTCAACCCATACCAGACACTGAAATTAAGACTCCTTTCACATGCATCTAAGGTGATTAAAAATATCAAGGCTAAAAGCAGGCATAATTTGCTAATCCCCAGAGTAAAACATTTGCTCTTTCACATTTTAAAGAGGTTTTTTACAACAGATTTTTCCAATGAAATACGTTGATTTATTGACTGCTGCTTCTGTGAGTATTGATAGTGGGTCCAAGTAAAATTGAGTTTAGCTACATTTCTCTATTTGTAATGATGTTGTGTGTTTATATTTGTCAAGTTGAGAAGACATTTGTATTCTTAGTGTTGAAGACTAATTCATACTGAAGGTGTACTATATGAGCTTTATCAGTAAGTACTTCAAGGCCTATTGACTTTCAGCCAGCAAGATTGGGTCATCTGCATAATACAGGTTGTTAATGATTCTTCCTCCAAACCAGATGCCTCAACTTCTTCATACAGAGCAGCTTCTCAGATTATTTGAATAAGTATAGTGTGATAGATAGGTAGGTTTATAGTGCCAACCTGGCCAATAAGAACATGTGGGATTAATAAGTTCGCAGTTTGATTCGTGGGCAAAGAGATAAATGGCTCAGCAAGCCACACCTATCTCTCAGTTGCTCTCTGGTGATCAGACCAGTGTGTGGCTGCCTTACCTAGTTCTGCAGTTTGCTGCCTGGCTGTACTGCCATATTTACTGTTGCATGGAAGTGAGTTAAACTGAGTCCTTTGTACTGCTATGTGGACTAATTAGCTGTTATATTCCTTCGTGTTCTATCTATCTATCAAATCATAAATGTCCTGGTTTTGTTTCTCTAGAGAACCCTGTCTAACACATATGGTGAAAGGATATAACCACAACACACACTCTCCTGATTTAAACCACGCACTATCCACTTGTTCTATTCGAACCACTTCCTGTTGGTTTGTGTACAGGTACCACAGGAGCACAATTAAATGTACGGGAATTCCCATTGTTCTCATATGTATTCATATGCTACCCAAAGTTTGTTATGATACACAGTAAAATCCTCTGCATAGTCAATAGTACATAAGTAAGCATTTTCCTTGAATCCTCTGTTTTCAGCCAAGGTCCATCTGAAACCAGCATTGATATACCTTGCCCCATGCCCTCTTTTAATACAGCCTGGATTTCTGGCAGCTTCCTGTTGACATATTGCTATAACTACTTTTAAAGGTATCGTCAATAAAATTGTACTTGCATGTCATATTAATGTTATTTTAAATTAATTTGCAGATTTTGTTGCGTCATATTTCTTTAGAATGGACACAAATATTAATCACTTCCAGTTGGTTGGCCAGATAGCTATCTTCCAAATTTCTTGACATGGACTATCACTGCATGAGCGTGTTGAAATATTTCCATTCCTATCCCTTCCTTGCTTTGCACTAATGCTTACATTGCAGCTTCAACTTCCTCTTGGCCTTTTGAACTAGTAGAACCTCAACTAATTCTTGGGAACAGAGACTCTGTACACTCCGTCCATATTCTTTGGATTCTCCCTACATTATTCAATAGTTTGATAAATAATACTTGAACATTGTAATCCGAGGCTTGGATTTTTTCTTCTGTTCTTTCAATTTATGATATGCTGACTGTACTCATTCCTTTTGCTTTCCTAATTCCAGGTCTTTACACGTTACAATATAATTCTTTACTTTATCTTCTCAAGCTGTCCTTTCAAATTTTTCTGTTCAACTCTTTTATTTCATCATTTCTTCCATTTGTTTTAACTGCTTTAGGTTCAAGAGCAAGTTTCCCAGTCTCCTCTGATTTCCACTGTAGTATTTTCTTTCTTTCCTGTATTATTAATGATCTTTTTGAGGAGCCCCCAATAAAATGATTTATGATAAATAAATAAATAGCCACAGGTGACATGACAAAAAAAAAAAAGATTGGTGACCTTTATGCTATTTCACAAGTCTTCTGGTAGCTGATCATTAATGTTCAATATGTCCGAACCATTCTTGAGATAGGCTCTAAATTCAGGTGAGATATTGTGATAGTAAGGTTTCGTGTCAATTTAGCTTGACCAGGATCTTCAGAAGGTGCAGCTCACACTCTCCTTGGGGGTATGACCTATTTCATAGCTATAAGTAGACTGTGGAGAATGGGCTTACTCTTTTTCTTCCTGATGAAATGACCCTGGACCCTACGTCTGGCTTCTTGGGATGGCAATCACCATGAGACCTGCTGACCCTAAGAGCTGTCTGTGGCCTGCCAACTGCCTGTTGACATTGGATTCTCCCAACTCTGCTTCCACCAACCTGTGGTTTTCCTGTTTCTTGGGCTATTCCTCCAACAGCTTCAGGAGTCTGGAAGGGCCTCTAGTTTGCATCTGATTTATGGGCTGGAGTTGGACTGGGGTTTCTTGTTGTGTGGACTTCTTAATGTAAAATTCTTTATTGATATAAATTTCCTTCTTCTACATGTATCAGTATCACTGGTTTGTTTCTTTAGAAACCCCAGCCGACCACAAATATAATATAGACTGTATTTGGGCTCTTTTGCGTTCTTATTTTAATTTTCTTCAGGTTTGATTTGAACTTGCATATTAGTAATTGATAGTCTTTTACATAGTTGGCCCCCGGTCTTGTTTTGTCTCAATGATATTGAGCTTCTCTATCATGCCTTCCCACAGATTTAATCAATTCCATTCCTGTGTTTTCCACATGTATATATGCCGCTCCTGTTGTTGAATAAAGGTGTTTGCAATGAGGCAGTTATTGCTCTTGCAGAATTCTTTCATGCAGTCTTCTGCTTCTTTTCGATCCCCAAAGCCATAGTTTCTAATTACTCTTCCTTCCTTTTTGTTTCCATGTGTGCATTCCAATTGTTAGCAATTATTAATGCATTTTCAGTACATGTGTGGTCAATTTCAGACTAAAGAAGTTGGTACAATTGTTCATTGGCTTTAGTGGTTTGTGAGAAAATTTGAATAATGGTTCTATTAACCGGCCTTCCTTGTGTATGAAGATAAATATTATTCTGTCACAGGCAGCATTGCACTTCAAGATAGATCTAAAAATGCTCTTTTTGAGGATGAAAGAGACATTCTTTTGAATTTGTCATTGTCAGCATAGTCATTCTTATCATTTTAAGATTCAAAGGGACTATTTCAACTCACCAGTGCCTAGGATATTGATCTTTATAGGTCAGATTCCGTTTTTTTATTATTTCCAATTTTCCTAGATTCTTATTTTGCACGTTTCATGTTCTGATTATTAATGAATGGTTGCAATGATTTTTCTCATTTTGAATTATAATCCATTAGCAAATGAAGGTGCCAGAAGAAGCTTTAGTACACTTTGTTGTTAGATGCCTTCAAGTCAGTTCTTTCTCATAATAATGCCTACACAACAGAATGAAACATTGCCTGGTCCTGCCCCATACTCAAAAATTTTGTTATGTTTGAGTCCATTGTTGTAGGAATTGTCTCGATCCATTTGATCGGGTGTCTTCCTCTTTTCGCAACCCCTCCACTGTAATGTGTATGATGTCCTCCAGGGACTGGTCTGTCCTGATAACATCTGCAAAGTACATGAGATGAAGTCTCGCCATCCTATCTGCCAAGGAACATTTAGCTGCACTTCTTCTCAGACAGATTTGTTTGTTCTTCTCTCCACCCATGGTACTTTCAGTATTTTTTTGTCAGTACCTTAATTCAAATGCGCCAGTTCTCCTTCAGTCGTTCTCATTCAATGTTCAAATTTCACATGCATAAGGTGTGGCGGAAAATGCCATGCCTTGGGCCAGGCGCAACTTAATCCTAAGTGAAATTCTTGATCTTCAGTACTTTAAAGTGGTTATGTGCAGTAGATTTGCCTAATGCAATATGTTATTTGGTTTTTTTGATTGTTGTTTCCATGAGCATTAGCTGTGAATCTAAGCAAGACGAAATCCTTGACAACTTCAATATTTTCTCCATTTATTAGGATGTTATCTACAGCTCCTGTTGTGAGGTTTTGAGTTATCATTAAGGTGGACTCTACTTTGAGGAAGCTCTCTTTCTCGGTGATATTTTGATTGTTTTGCAATCTGAGGGACTCATTTTCTGGCATTATATCAGACAATATTTTACTGTTATGCATAAAGTTTTCAATGGTGAATCCCTCAGAAGTGGACTGATTGTTTTGTCGTCCTGTCAGTTCTTAGTCTGGAAGCTGTGTTGAAATCTGTTCACCGTGGGTGATCCTGCCTGGTATTTGAAGTACTAGTGGACTAACTCCCAGCATCACAGCAAAGCACAAGCTACCACAGTGCAGCAAATTGACAGATGGGGCGCGGGAGGGGAGTTGTCATTGTTAGACACTGTTAATTTGACTCTAACTCATAGCACCCACAGCCTGTTTCCTCACAGTTAATGTTGGAGACCATTTTTGCAACCAGTATGCCAATTCATCCCATTGAGGGCCTTCTTCTTTTTTTCACCACTCCACTTTACCAAGTATGATATCCTTCTCTAGGGACTATGCTCAGCTGTTAAGATGTCCAAAGTATGTGATATGAAGTCTTGCCATTCTCACGTCTAGGAAGCATTCTGGCTCTACTTACACCAAGAAAGATTTGTTCCTTCTTCTGAAAGTCCATGGAATATTCAATATTCTTCACCAGCATCATAATTCAAAGACATCAACTTTTATTTTATCTTTCATAATTATTGTCCATTTTCAAGTACATATGAGGTGATTGAAAATGCCATAGTATGATAGTTATATAATTTTATGTCAGTTTGAAGATATGTAAAAGTGTAAGGTTGGTATCCAATCTGTCAATCACACCATAGCCTGATGGTGCCTCTTTGTGACCATGGCCTTCTCATAAGGAGGGCCCTGGGAACCTCCCCTTCTTTTTGCATTCACCTGACTGCTTCCTGCCCACGTTGAGGGCTGCCAGAGTCTTGCCATGCTTCCATCGACCTTGGGTCCACACGACATTGCAATCACTGGCCTTTGCCATCCCTGCATTCTGCATCATTGCATGTAACTGCGTAAGTTGGAAAGGAACTTATGGGCTAGTGTTGGACTTATGGACTTGAATTGGACTGGCCTGGGATATTTCCTTGAAATAGAAATACTATAATGACTTCTTGATAGAAAACTATTTATTGCACATATATGAGTGTCACTTGATTTGTGTCTCTAGTCAGCCTGGCTTACATCCAGTTCACTGCCATCAAGTTGATTCCAACCCTTAGCAACTCTATAGGACAGGGGAGAGATATCCCTGTGGGTTTCCAATACTGGAACTTTGTATGGGAGCAGAACTGCTGATCTTGTGTTGAGCAACCCAAATGGGTTGGTTCTGACGCATTATGTTTGTAACCACTATACCACTAGGGCTCAGCTGTGCCTTATTCCTCAAAGTGACATCTTTTAACACTGGAAATTGGTCTTCAGCAAGATCTACCAGTGTACTCGGTCATATGACTTATTTTCTTTTTACACTGTTTTGATTGTGATGTGAGGGAAAATCTACAGAGTAAATTGATTTTCTTTACAATTCATGCAATGTTTTATGATATTGATTGCAATACCTACAATGCAATACTACTTTTCCTATTCCCTCCCTTTGTTTGCCGTTTCCATTGGTCTTTGGTTCCCATTCCTTCCTGCCTTCTGAGTAACTCCCTGACAAATGCTGGGCTCTGAATTGTACATCGTTGACAGTATAGGTCTCCTATTTGGGGGCTGAAAGTTGAGCCATGGAGGTGAGGTCAGGTGTCAAATGGGAATTCCACTAGTGCCTATCATATCCTAAGGTTAGTCTTCTTATTTTGAGTTCTACATTTTCCCCAGTTGATCCAGGGCCTACTACTGTGAGCACTTTCAGAGCAATCTGCAGTGAGAACCCTATGCTATCTTGGTCTTCTGGACTCAGCGCTGTGGAGCCTGGGCTTCATGTGGTCAGTGAATGCCTTTCATCTTCTTTTGATGCTATCTGTGTAATTCTGTATTTTGAATTTCTCTTCAATTTTTTCAGCTAGTGAAATGCACATGCTTTTCATTTTTGCTGTCCTAATTCCAGGTCTTTGCACCTTTACATATAATTCTTTATTCCATCTTTTTTAATTCCCCTTTGAAATTTTATGTTCAGCTTCTTTATTCAGCGTCTTTACTTCATCAATTATTTCTATATTTCTCTCTCTCTTTTTCGTACTTCATCATTTCTTTCATTGGCTTCAGCTACTCCACAATCAAGGTGACATCCGTTTTGTCTTTTCTTTAGTTTCTATCTTTTTAATTATCTTTGAATTTCTTTATTTATGATGTTCTTGATATTATTGCAGAACTCGTATCATCTCAGGTGATTTGTGTTCAATGTGTCAACTTTCTTCTTGAAGTATCCTCTAATTTAGATGAGATATACTCAAATTCATACTTTGACTCTTGGGGACTTGTTTTAATTTTGTTGGAATTCGAATTGAATTTGCCATTGATGGTTTGTTCCACAGTTCGTCTCCAGTCTCGTGACTGATGATATTGAACTTCTTTATACCGTAAATACTTGAGTATAAGCCGAGGTTTTTTCAGCACATTTATTATGCTGAAAAAGCACCCCAGCTTTGGGGGGTAAAATTAGTTGCCTTGGGTTATACTCGAGTATGTATAGTAGTTTATTTCAACAGATATAGTTGATATAATTCGTGTGTATTTCTATCGAATATACATGATCCATGTCTATGGTTACTGTTTACATCCCTGAAAAATGAATCTTCAATCAATAAGCCATCCTTATTGGAAAATTCTATCATGTGGCTTCCATCCCCATGGCCATATTTTCTAACTAGTGATCCTCCTCCTTAGTTTCCAATTTTTGCATTCAAGTCATCAGTAATCTTGATTGCATGTTTCATCAATTTCAGACTGAAAAGGTTGGTAAAAATCCTCAATGGCTTTATTGTTAGCATTATATGAAACAATATTCCACTGCTATCAATGTGCTCCACAAACACCACTATTTTTTTCAGATGTAGATTGGCAGGTTATTCTTTCTAGTCTATTTAGCTTGTAAGCTTTTCTGAAAATTTTCCACCACGGGTAACTATGCTTGTGTTTGAAATACCAGTGGTATATCTCACAGGATCATGATGACTTTCAAGTTATGATAGTTCAAGAACCTGACATGTCTGACAACTTGGCATGCTAGCCTAATTCCGAATGGCCAGCACATCTCTCTTCTTGCTTTCTCTAGTTTCTGTAGACCACTGTACCTGAGCATGCATGGCTTAGGAGGTTGTGGAGTTAATTCTTGCTTCCTGGAGTAACCCTTAACCAATGACCCATAGGAGTTGTTGGACAAATAGCCACACTCCCTCCCATTCTGGGCAGAATAACTAGTGGATTTTCTACAGTGTCTCCAGTAAGATTAACCTCCAGTTGCTCACAATTTTAAATTGTTTGATAATGTACTTTTCATTGGCTGCCTTCTTTCTCTTTTCTATTTCCCATTTCCTTATTGATATCTCCCCAGGAAATGGCTTAATTAAAACCTTTGTCTCAGGATCTAATCCTATGGGGAACCCAAACTCAATCACACAAGACATTTGTCAAATCATGGACTTAGTGGTTATAGCTATTATATGTGTAGGTCATGGAAGAGGAGAATTCATACCATCACTTTGAATAGTCATTCGGAGTGCCAACTGGGTCCCCAGCATAGATCCTGGACATCAAAACTCACTGTTTCCTGTATCATAACACTTCCTTATAGACTTTAGTCATTCAAAAAACTCAACCAATAGCTTGCTGTCTCACTTCAAATTTTGTAGTGTGCAAATATGGCTATGTTTTCATTGTGTGTTTAGCCCTGGACAAATCAGCTTTGACCAGGAAGGTGAAGTCATGTGGAAAAACAAACCAAAAACACTAGCAGCTGTGTGTTGTGGAAGAAAACCCTGTGGATGAAGTGCAATTTTTAGGGAACAGAGACCAGTAAGATAAACCAATAAGTGTCCACTGTTTTGATGTTAAGGAGAACCCTGGTGAGGCAGTAATTAAGCACTTAAGGGCTAATCAATCAGCAGTTCAAACCCACCATCTTCTCCAAGGAAGAGTTACGATGTGGCAGTCTGACCCCCTTAAGATTTACATTGATTACCACTACCAACTGATCTGAGAGGGATAGTATTAGGGTATGCTGGATCGCATTCTTAACGAGCTCTAATGGCAGAGTGGACTCCTCATTGATCTCCTAACCACAAGGAAAGTGGTTCTAACCTATCAGTTGGTCCATGTGAGAAATAGGAGTTTGTCTGCTCTGGTAAAGATTTAAGCCTTGGAAAATCAAAGGGTGAAGTTCTATTCTATCTTGTAGGGTCTCTATGAGTCAGCTTCAACACAATGATAATGAGTTTGCTTTGGAATTTTGGGATAGAATAGGAGAAATATGTGCAACAAAGTTTAAACTTATTTTAAATGTTCAGTGGTATGGCTCAGCGAGAGATTCTTGGAACCCACAAGAATGTTGTCCTTAGGCACCTTCAGATCTGGAACTGAACTCACTCCCTTGGCTCAATCTTCAGCCAAACAATAGGTAGATCTATAAGGTAAAAAGTAACACTAATCAACTCTTTGAATCAAAAGGATATAATTTATTCAAAGATAAAGTTCAGAAAGGTCAGGAAAGAAGGGGGAATGGAAACAGGAAATACAAGGAGGAAGTGCGATAAGTGATATTACGTTGAGCAGATTGCAGTCAATATCATGAAGCAAAATATGTGTGAACTGTCAAATGGAAAACAGATGTATTCTGTAAACCTTCACCCAACTCACAATAAAGATATTTTTTTTCAGCCTTGGAAACCTATGAGGCAATACTATTCTGTCCTATAGGGTACCACTGAGTTGAAATCAACCCAGTGGCAATGGGATATTGATGCTGATGCTTTCTGCCGATTCGAAAAAATAGGGTTATTAGCAATTATTGTGGAAATAGCATGAATGAGACTATATAAATGGGGTTGGTTACAGATAAATTCTTGTAAATGTTAAAGGATAAGTGATTGAGGATGGACTTGCCCAAAAAGAGAAAATTATTGCAAGATTTTGTTCCAGGGATAAAATAAAAATAGGTTTCCTGTGGGTAAGACTTAAGCCTATAGATATGGAATTTAAGGAACTGGTATTCCATGATGGTCACCTTCCCGACACAATCACTCAAGACAAAAAGTGGGTGTATAAACAAATGTGCTGAAGAAAGCTTATGGAGCCTAGCTATCAAAAGATAAAGAGTCTAGGGTTTTAAAGACTAGAAGGTTCACAAGTGGCCATCTAACTCAGAAGCAATAAAGCGCACATGAAAGAAGCACACCAGCCTGTGTGATCACAAGATGTAGAAGGGATCAGGTATCAGGCATCAAAGAACAAAAATATCATATCATTGTGAATGAGGGGGGGTACCGTTAGGGGATCCAAGATCTATCTGTAGGCAACTGGACAACCCCTTACAGAAGGGTCGCTGGGAGGAGATGAGCCAGTCAGGATGCAGTGTAGCAACGATGAAACATATAACTTTCCTCTCATTCCTAAATGCTACCGCGCCCACTCTCATGATCCCAATTCTACCTTACAAACCTGGCTAGACCAGAGAATATACACTGGTCCATATAGGAAATGGAAACACAGGGAAACCAGGACAGATGACCCCTTCAGGACCAGTGCTGAGAGTAGCAATAACAGGAGGATGGAGGAAAGGTGGGGTAGAAAGAGGGATCTGATTACAAGGATCTACATATAACCTCCTCCATGAGGGAGGGACAACAAAAAAGTGGGTGAAGGTAGATGTCGGACAGTGTAAGATAGGACAGAATAATAATTTATAAATTATCAAGGGTCCATGGGGGAGGGGAAGGGGGAAGGAGGGGTAATGAGGAGCTACTACCAAGGGCTCAAGTAGAAAGCAAATGTTTTGAGAATGATGATGGCAACAAATGTATGCAGTGGATGTATGTATAGATTGTGATAAGAGTTGTAGGAGCCCCCAATAAAATGATTCTTTTTAAAAACCTCAAAGAGCAAAACACACTATG
Organism: Tenrec ecaudatus; assembly: GCF_050624435.1. NCBI lineage: Eukaryota > Metazoa > Chordata > Mammalia > Afrosoricida > Tenrecidae > Tenrec > Tenrec ecaudatus. The sequence continues at coordinate 928,880 of NW_027457705.1, forward strand.
GTTTATTGTACATCAATGATACTTCAATAAAATTACATAAAAAAGGGGAAAAAGAAATGGAATTTAAGGTAAAGAAAGTATTCCCTTTGAGGACCATATTGTAAATATATATTTAGGCAGGCAATTAGATAAAGACATTTTAAGTCTGGGCTTCTATACCTGTCATCTGTCTGTTATGAAAAGTATAATTAGCAACTAGAATCTCTCATACAAAATCAACTCAATATGGTCTTTCTGGTCTGACCTCGGTGGTGTTCTACTCTGCTTTGATGGAGCTCATCATGTCATGACTCTATAACAAGATTGAGGAGTTATTTGCATTCTTATGTGGAAGGTAAATCTGTTTGGCCATTCTGTTAGACTAGTTCATTTTCTTTCCTACCATCCCATCTGCCATATTAATTCAAAACAAGGAGAAAAGCATGTATGTGCCTTTTGAGGAAGGAGAAGATTTTGGTGTGGAAGAAATTCTCTTCTAGACTGCAAGGTAAGTATTTACCCCCTCTAGCCCTGTTGGAGGAGGGGAAAAGGAAGAGAGACAAGGCAAAGAGAACAACATAGTTAGTTTCATGCCTCCTTACTTGACCTGGGGATTGAGGGGAATATCAGTGACTATGGACCTGTTGTGCTCCCCATTTGGAAGCATGAAGAATAGAGGCTGCCAGGCAGAGCAGCCCTATGGGAAGTCACTGAAGACAAACATATAGAGAGTGCCATCAAGTCTACTGTGATCCATGGAGACCTTATATGAAATGGAATGGAGTGCTGTCTGATCTTGCACCATTGTCACACATTCCTGAATGTTGAAGTCCATTGTTGCAGCGATTAGGTCAATCTGCCTCAATAAGGATCTTCCCTGTCCCTCTATTTCATCAAATATGATGTCTTCCTCTAGCAATTGTCCACTGATAGTGTGTCCAAAACACATTAGTCAGTCAGTGTTCTCTTGTGATCCATAAGGTTTTCTTTCAGTAATTTTTGGAAGTGGACGGTCAGGCCCCTCTTCCTTGTCTGTCTTAGTCTAGAAGCTTCACTGAAACCTGTCCACCATGGGCAATCCTGCTGGTATTTGAAATTCTGGGAACAGAGCTTCCAGCACCATAACAATACACAAACCATTATAGTACAACCAACTGACAGATGAGTGGAGGATATCTATATCTATATATGGAGAGAGAGAGAGTAAAACTGGCAATGCAGTCTGATTAGGCAGTATTCTGATAATCTGCTGCTAACAGAAAGTATCCCCACAAATAACATCTTAAAGTAATGATAATATCAATTTTGCTCACAAATCTGCAATCTGGGCAGAGCTCAGTGAGGACACTAGCTTTGGCTTCATCAAGCATTAGCTGGGGTAGCTCAAAGGACAGAGGCTGCAGCTCTCTTAAGACTCACTCCCTCACACGACTGATACTTCTATTGGTTGGAGCTCAAGAAGAACCCTATATGTGACATTTACATTTGGCTTGGTCTTCCTTGCAACATCCTGACAGGGTCCCAATGGTGAACAACCCAATACGACCAGGTGGAAGTCACAGAGCAACACTTCTGCCATAGTCAAAGGCCTGCCAAGATGCAAGGAAGAGGGAAAGCAGGCCCTGTTTCTGGAAAAATGAACACAAACTCATCTTGTAACAAGAGAATGTGCGATGTGCAACATTAGGACAGTCATCTTTGAAGGACACAACCTGCCATGAGCCAAGATACAGAGACAGATTTCTACGAAAGCGAAAGGGCAGGACTTAGACTTAAAGATAAAGCCACAGACTTCATAGGACAAGAGCAATAGGGAGACAAGCAAAGGAAAGCTCTAGGACGCAAGCCTAACATGGCTAACGATAGGGACAATGTCAGGACTGAACTGGAAGCAAGCAGACACCTGTGCAAGGCAGAACCCGTGAAGTTGTGAGTGCCTTCAAAGCTAAGTCAAAGTACCTTGGGGTGTGAGAAGGGAAGGAGCAGGAGAAGGAATTAATGGGTAGGTTTATGGAATTTGTAAGTCTGGAGACAGAGCATCAGGAATAGCTGGGTTCTGGCACTCAGTTGATACCATCAGAGTTTGAACCTTTTCCTTTCAGAGCTGTTTCCTTTTGAGTTTCACGCAGGATCCTGATGACAGCTGTAGTTTTATCTAGAAGCTCAGGAATTCTATTAGAGAGAGGCTCTTTTCCTTTCTAATCATTGGTGGTACTATCAGGTAAGCATTGGATTGCTAAATGCAAGGTTGGCAGTGCTACTCTACCAGCTACCTCATAGGGAAAAAGATGGAACTTTCTGCTCACATAAATATTTACAGTCTGAGAAACCCCACAGGGACCTTCTATGATTCAAAATGGACTCATTGGCAATGGGGAAATTGTTTCTGGGGCATTTTTTAGGGTTAGATATCATTAACCTAGCATGAGTCTCATACTGAGTCTGACCCAGTCCCTTTGGACAGAGGAAAGTCATGCCCTGACTAGCCAGGCCTGGAGCTGGCAGATTGGGTCAATGCCAGCAGAAGCATGGAGATGGAGCATGGTGGAAGAGTGATCCCAAAGATACAAGCCATGTGCTGTGAGTGGAAGAAGGGCAAATGAATGATGCATTGATTAACCAGTCATTGACAAAATGAGGTTGCATGACAAATGGCTCCAAAACCCAGCAGTTCAACAAACAGCCCAACCCCTTCCCTCCCACACACACAGTTCTTAAAATTCAGGATCAGGGAGATTAACTGGAACTTTGAACTTGGCACTTCAGGGCTTGGAAGAGGTGACAGTGCATGTAAAGGCCTTGGGGCAGGAGAGATCTTGGTGTGACTGACAGCCCAGAAGAAGACTAATTTGGGGGAGGTGAGATAATAGGAATGGAGTTTTCAGTGAGAATTTCCTTGAGAGCCTTCAAGCAAAAGCGATTTTTCTATATTCATGTTTTAGAAGTAGATCTCCACCCATTGTGTAAAGCTTTGGGTATTGGATTGGTGTCGGTATGCAGGGAAAAAATAAATGGGCTTGTTATGGATTAGGAGCCTGTGGTAGTCACCTAATCTTGTGTCAAGTTAAGGATTAGGAGTGTAGGTGTGGAGTTTAGGCTGCCAATCTGGAGATAGTCAGTGAGATTTTTATGTGGGCATAGCCTCCTTCTGAGAACTCTGAGAAATCTGGTACTTCCTCCTTGGAGGTGGAAGACACCTCTCTCTCTCTCTCTCTCTCTCTCTCTCTCTCTCTCTCTCTCTCTCTCTCTCTCTCTCTCTCTCTGCTACTCCTTGGGAGACATTGCAGAAGGCAAGCCAAATGGATGCGACCAGACCTCTGAAGCCAAAGAAGCCTCAGAGAGATCGCAGCCAGCACTGAGATGCTTACAATGCCACTGGATCCACAAGACTTTCCACCCATTGGCCTGTGATTATCCTGCATTCAGCATCACTGCACATGTTTTATGGGTCTGAAAAGGAATTTATAGATTGGTATCAGACATATGGGCTAATACCAGACTTATGGATTTGATGTGCACTCGGCTGGGACGTTTGCTTAATGTACAATTACTGTTTGATATAAAACTCTCTCTCTGGATTTATAAGGTAGAATTAGACCAGAACATGTACTCTGGTACAGAAAGGAGCTGGAAACACAGGGAATCCATGACAGATGATCCCTTCAGGACCAGTGGTGAGAGTGGCAATACCAGGAGGGTGGAGGGAAGGTGGGGTAGAAAGGGTGAATCGATTACAAGGATCTACATAAAATCTCTGCCCTGGGGGACAGACAACAGAAAAGTGCGGGAAGTGAGATGTTTGACGTGTAAGATATGACAAAATAATTTATATATTACCAAGGATTTATGAGGGAGGGGGAGGAGGATGGAAGTGGGGAAATAAGGAGCTGATATGAAGGGCTCAAGTAGAAAGCAAATGTTTTGAGAAGGATGAGGGCAACACATGTACAAATGTACTTGACACACAATGGGTGGATGGATGGATGGATGGATGGATGGATGGATGGATGGATGGAATGACTGTGATAAGAGTTGTATGAGCCCCCAATAAAATTATCAAGGGTTCATAAGGAGGGGGGAGTGGGGAGGGAGGAGAAAAATGAGGAGCAGGTGCCAGGGGCTTATGTGGAGAGCAAATGTTTTGACTATGATGAGGGCAATGAAAGTATAAATGTGCTTTATAATGGATGGATGGATGGATTGTGAAAAGAGTTGTATAAATCCCTAATATAATGATTAAATAATAGGGAAATGATTTTTAAAAACCACCAACTCTCTCTCATACACATGAGTCTCCCTCGATTTTCCTCTAGCATACCCAGACTAATACACAGTTCGCCCCTGTCCTATAGGGCCGCTATGAGTTGGCATGGACTTGAGGGCAGTGGGTTTGTTAGGGCTTTGGAGTTCAGCAGGCCTTTGTTGGTGTGTTTGAGTCTATTTTTGTAGCTGTTGTTTGCAGGTCAGTGGCTCATCTTCCAGCACTCTATAGGACCATATTTTGTTGTGACCCATAAGGCTTTCATTTGTTAATATTTGGAAGTAGATCACCAGGTCTTTCTTCCTAGTCTGCCTTAGGCTAGAGCAGTGGTTCTCAATCTGTGGGTTGTGACCCCTTTTGGGGTCCAGCGACCTTTTAACACGAGTCACCCGATTCATGGCAGTAGCAACATTACAGTTATGAAGTAGCAAGGAAAATGATTTTATGGTTGGGGGTCACCACAACATGAGGAATTGTATTAAAGGAAGGTTGAGCACCACAGGGCTCGAGGTTCCACTGAAGCCTGCCCATCATTGCTGACCCTTCTGGGGTTTGTCATATCGGTGGCACAGCTTCCAATTTCACAGCAGCACTCTAGCTACCACTGCACCACGAACTGATAGACAGGTGGTGGACTGTTCTTAAAAGCCACCTGATTTACGATGCTTTGTTTTGACAGCCCTGGAAAAGGGATACAGAATCTAGTTTCATAGTCAATGCAAGACACACCTTGGGGCAGTAGGGATGGCATGAAGTGAATAGATTCAAAGTATATTTTAGGGAGAGGAAGGATGACAGTTAATGCCTGGGGGGTGTGCAAGAAGAAAGGAAGCAGAGACACCATTGATATTAAGTGCCTGAGTTAAGACAGGAATTTCCAGGGAAGCTGGTGGGTCATGATGGGAGAATTTCACACTCCCCGGGGACAGGGGGAGCATTGATTAGTTCATATGTCTGCGCATCTTCTCAGACAATAGAGGCTTTGTCATCCTCAAATGAAGCATGCAGTTGGATCTCAGAGAGGGCATGCAGTGCAAATGAAGACTGGGTTGGTTGAGATGGGTGGACCAGGGCCACTAGTCAATTCTGAGGAGCTTGAGCAAACCTGCCCAGTGTCTCTTGGAGAGTGGGCATGTCTCATGGCCACAGAGGGCCTTTTAATGTTTCACCTCCCACTGCAGCAGCGAGAGGCTCTATCAGCTCATCCTGGAAAGGAAACATACTACCTGCCATCAGGTTCATTTCTTCAGAAAGGATGGAAGAATACAAATGAAAGACTACAGTTTGAAGGGGTCTTAGGCAGACTATCAGGCTCATTAAAGCTTCATTTATTAAAACTTCATTATTCAGAGACATTCTCCCAGTAGGATGTATGCTGGGGTGGGGGTGGGCATGAGGAGGAAGGCTTGGAGCAGGGTAGGGGAACAACCCCACACCCCCAAAAAATACCTTCCCAAGAAGCAATTCCAGTGGGCACAGATTAGAAAGGAGTTTCATCCTCTGGTCACTTGATGTTTGTCCCTCTCTTTTATCTGAATGCTCTTTCCACATTGCTCAGATGAATCATCAAATTTATATTAAAATGCAAGTTAGGAAGCATCATCCCCAACCAACCTTGTTCATCAAAATGGTAGTGCTCTCTCCGGGTACCCTGAGTTCAGTTTGTCAACAAGCTGAAGCAGTTGAGCTGGGGCTCTGTGAGGCCCAGGAGCATGAGTTCATTAATATCCGACCCATAATGCCTTGCTGGGTTTATGCCAACAAAGCCCTGTCACTCCTTACCATAGGATTTACTCACTCTTTGAAACAGGCATTTATTTACACACAGTTTGACCTCATGATGGTGTTCAGCAGATGTGGATCTTACTTATTTGCATTGTTCTGTGACAGTTGCAAAATTCGTTAGTGGCTCAGGGATCAATCCTCTGTGGACTGCCCCGAAGCTAGATGAAGCAAGCGGGTTCTCCCTGATTCATCCTCCCTCCTTAGCAATGCTTGCTAGTCAGGATAACATAGTGCCCATTAAAGAAACTGCCTGTGTCACTTTAAATTTGTGACCTGGGCGGGAGGGAGGGTCATGATCACAAGTGACAGAAACTGACGCTTGACTAACTTAGGGGAAAAGGCCTAATGGTGGATAAATGTTGGGAAGACAAGAAAATGTGGCAAATGCCTGGGCAATCTCAGGGCTGTGAAGCAGGTAATGGCGAAACACTCCTCCTGAGGCCAAAGCGTGCCCTCTGTAGTACATTAAATCACATTCACACACACCCATTCATGTTCACATGGGACCTGAGGCTATGGCCTTACTTGGAGAGGAGGTCTTGGCAGATGTGCTTAGATAAGTATTTCAAGAGCTCCATCTTTCTGGGTTTAGATTTCAGATGGATACTACATGCACTGATTGGTGTGTTCTTATAAGAAGGGGAGTGGGCACACAGAGACCCCGTGTGAAGACACTGGCAGAGATTGATCAGTGCATCTATAAGCCAAGAAATATCAAGGATTAGCAGCAGTGACCAGAATCAGAGAGAGGCTACTTTGATTCTCCTTCAGAGATCTCAGAAGGAATGAATCTTGCCCACACCTTAATTTTAACCCTTTGTCCTTCAGAAAAGTGAGAGAACAAATGCCTGCTGTTTAAGTCACTCGATTGGTAGCCAGTTGTTACAGCTACCCAAAAGAACCATTATGGATTGATCTGTAGCCCCCTCAAAATATGTGAGAAATTTGAACCTTGGTGGACATGATCCTGTTTGAAAAGAAGGGAGTACTTTTGTAATATAAATGAGGCCGTATGGCCACTGGAGATCCCTTCATAGAGGGGTTTAGAAGAGGAGATGGGTCAGTCAGGGTGCGAGGTAGTACCGATGAAGAACACAGCTTTCCCCCAGATCCTGTATGCTTCCTCCCCCCAACTACCATGATCCAAATTCTACCTTGCAGGGCTGGATAGGGCAGAGGTTGTACACTGGTGCATATGGGGGCTGGAGGCACAGGGAATCCAGGGTGGATGATACCTTCAGGACCAAAGGGGTGAGGGGCGATGCTGGGAGAGTGGAGGGTGGGTGGGTTGGAAAGGGGGAACTGATTACGAGGATCCACATGTGACCTCCTCCCTGGGAGATGGACAGCAGAGAAGGAGGGGAAGGGAGACTCGGGATAGAGCAAGATATGACAAAATAACAATGTATAAATTATCAAGGGTACATGAGGGAGGGGGGAGCGGGGAGGGAGTGGAAAAAAAAAGAGGACCTGATGCAAAGTGCATAAGTGGAGAGCAAATGCTTTGAGAATGATTGGGGCAGGGAATGTGCGGATGTGCTTTATATAATTGATGTATGTATATGTATGGATTGTGATAAGAGTTGTATGAGCCCCTAATAAAACGTAAAAAAAAGAAAATGATTAAGGCAAAGAATGTACAGATGTGCTTTATACAATTGATATATGTATATGTATGGATTGTGATAAGAGTTGTATGAGTCCCTAATAAAATGTTTTAAAAAATGAGGCCATATGAGAATAGGCTTGAGCCTAAACCTAAACACTTCTATGTTAAAGGCCAGGATAGTCCCAGTAACACACAGTACGGGGAGAAAGATAGCGAGGAATGCCAAGGAACTTTCTGGTATCCACAAAGAAGGACCCTGACCTAGAGTCGCACCCCAAATTTGAACCTGTAAGCTCCAAAGCAGGGGGAAAAGTGTTTTAAGGCTACTGACTTGTTGGATAATTTTTGGTTAAGGAGATTAAGACAGAAACTTAAGACATCCTCCAATCCTTCCTCTGGCTTCGTTCCATTTTTCTCACATTCAAGAGTCCTCCTAGAGGATTCAGTCAGTGTTGTTGTTGTTGTTGTTCAGTGTCATAGTGAGGGTTTGGATTCATTGTGACCATACATACAACATAATCATACACTGCCCGGCCTGTACCATTCTCACAGTTGTTCTTAAGTTTGAGCCCATTGTTGCAGCCACTGTGTCAATCCCATTTGTTGAGGGCTTTCCTCTTTTTCATTGCCCCTCTACTTTCCAGAACACGATGTCCTGCTCCAGGGACTGATCTCTCCGGAGAACATATCAAAGTTAAGGCGAAGTCTCATTATCCTTGCCCTGAGGAACATTCTGGCTGTACTTCATCCAAGTTAGATGGGTTTGTTCTTTTGGCAGTCCATGGTACATTCATTACTCTTTTACATCACTACTAATCAAATATATCTATTCTTCTTTGGTCTTCCTTATTCAGTGTTCAACTTTCACATGAATATGAGACAGTTGAAAATACCATGGCCTGGGTCAACCCGCCCCAGTCCTCAAAGTAATCTCTTGCTTTTCAACACTTTAAAGAGGTCTCGTGCAGCAGATTTGACTAGTGAAATGTGTCATTTGTTCTCTTCTCTGCTGCTTCCATGAGAATTGATTGTGGATTCAAGCAAGACAAAATCCTTGACAATTTCGATCTTTCCTCCATTTATCATGATGTTATCAATAGGTCCAGTTGTGAGGGTCTGGGCTTTCTTTACATTGAGTCATAATCCAAACTGAAGGCTTTAATCAATCCTTCATCTTCATCAGCAAGTGAATCAAGTCCTTCTCATTTTCAGCAAAATTGTGTCATCTGTATAATGCAGGTTGTTAATAGGCCTTCCTCCAACCTGATGCTCCATCAGGCACTGCCCCTTAATGAGTTTAGGTCATGAAGGATAGTCCTCCATAGGCACATTGATTATTACACTACCACCCTCACATAATAAATTCAGAGAGAGAAAATTTCCCCAAAGCAATGGAAAGCTTACTAGAGAAGTGGAGGGTGCTAAAAGCCAAAGGTGACACAAACCGGAAATCAATACTAGTTTTCAATACCTGCAGTCATCTAATAGTTTACTGCACTATCTAAGGAAAGGTGAGGAGAACTGGGGCAATTCCATTAAAAAAAGACAATGCAGGGTATATAAGTCCGTCATTCCTCTGGAGAAGAAAAACACATAGTTGGGTTGTAGAGCTTTGTTTGCTAATCAACCGAATGTAGTTGTAAGGCAGGGGTGTGCGTGTACACGTGTGTGTGTGTGCGTGCGTGTGTGTGTGTGTTGAAGGGAGGGGCTTGCCATTCTATTTCATAGCCAGGAGAAAGATGAGCCTCTTCCCATATCTTTTGCTCTGTGGCAAGTTACTGATCTACAAGGAACTTTTATTTGACAAGGACATTGCCGAGAAAAAAACGGGAAGCTTGTGTTCATCTCTGCTGAGAGGTGGAGTCAAAGAGATGGGCTTTATGACAGACACCCTGATCGTGCAACCAAACTATGAAATGGCCTCATACATTCAACACACATTTGCTGCACCTCCCCAGTGTGCTGCCCAGATATTACCAGGCAGAGTGTTTTATGGGCAGCATTTTAGAGTTAGGCAGGCAGAGGGAGTGTCTTTGTGGGTGTTGCCTTTACCAGTCCTTGGATTGTTCTGGGACAGGCATGTCTTTTTCCTCTAAAGTAACTGATCGCGTGTAAAGAAGGAGTCTCCTCAGTAAGACGGGTTGAACCAAACCCAACCTATGACAATCATCTCAATTGGAACACATAGCGACCCTTTACAAATACCCGTAGGGTTTCCAAGTTTGTAACTCTTTTGGGGGGTCAACTACCATATCCTTCTCTTGCAGAACCACTACAGAGTGGACCGTTGTGTTAGCAGCTGAATGCTTAATCACTGTGCCCATTTTGTTTGCTGAGCCGCCCTCAAAACACTGAACAGGTTTTCTGGGTACCAAGTATGTCCACTTCTATATCTGGCCTAGGGTGTTTTCTCCAAGTTGATAGGAGGTGCAAATCAGTTACTAGGGGTTTGGCTGAGTCAGTATGGAAACTGGGAGGGTGTGTGAAATTTGAACCAGAGTAGAACAATTCCAAGACACTTCCTAGGGATTCCTGGCATATAATATGCAAATGATAGTCAAGATATATAACTGTGTCTCTGTTCTTGGTTCTGTCAGTACCTGGTGTGGCCACAAAGGAGAAAACTGGTCTCCTGCTATTTTGAGCATCTAGTGTGAATGACAGGAGATAAGTCACATGCTAATGAACCCTGGTGGTGTAGTAGTTAAGCACCATGGTGCCTGGCTATGAAAGCATATAGCGTCTGGGGTCTTAAAGGCTGGAAGATAAACAGGGGGCCATGTAGCTAAGAAACAACAAAGTCCACATGGAAAAAGCACACCAGCCTACACCAACATGATCGCTGAAGACAAAGCGGGTGCATAAGCACATGTGAACATGTTTTCTTGATGTGCACTCACCCTTTATATACAACTCTCTTATACATACGTGTTTCTGTGGATTTGTTTCTCGAATGCACCCAGACTAACATAAGCAGCGTGGAACGCATTTAAGAAGCCTAGACAAGGGCAGGGCAGGATATTCGGAGGGACTGGATCCAGAATTTGAGAGGAAGGAGCCCTGGTGGTAAAACGGGCTGCTAGCTCGCTGTCCCAGGGGGGACAATGAGACTGCTGGCTCCCATGAAAATTTACAGTCTTGAAAACTCCATATAGGGTCACTGTGGTTGGAATCCACTAGACGGCAGTGACCTTTTGGGATTGAAGGTGGAAGCCACCAATGACTTCCTGCCATTGAGCCAAGGAGCCTCAGGAGAGTGTGTGAACTTCTGGAATGCCGTGAACAACCTCTGCACATCTGCTTTTCGTGCTGCCCAAGTCATGCCCTTGGCCTTTGCTTAAACATATTCATCCAGAAGTGAACCATCACAGCTGCTCCCTCGGGAAGCTGGGGGCTGAGCTCTCTGGTTCCACTCTGTCAGCATTTCTGGTCCGGGTACCTCCCCTCTTCCCCGGCACAGGCAATGTGCTTTTGGAAGCAGTGCTCCCTGGGTAGTGGGTGTGATTTGCCTCCTCTGGCCTAACATGATGAATGCTGAGAGGGGGTGGGTCCTAGGGGGTTAAACTCCCTGAACTTTACCTAGCCCAGGGGAAAACTTATTATTTAAAGTAAGCTTTAGACAGAATCTTTAGAAAGAGAAATGGTTAACTTTATGTACACAATTACTCCCCAACACATAGGCTCAACCTCATAGGCTGTGGATGACCTTGAGAAGGTGCTCAGTCACAATGGTTTTCTATCAGGATTGAGAGTTCAGCTCTCTCAACTCTCCAACTGGTTATTAGCACCATAGTCTCATTTCTATTATTGTATTTACTTTGTTTTTAGGGGAAAAAGACTCCCAATCCAACTATATTTTATTAGGAACTCCTTTGCTAAGTTTTACACAAGAAAAAGGCACAAACTGCTGTTCTGGATGAAGGAGAGCATCCGCATGAGGCCACAATGGTGTTGGAAGGACCCACAGCCACAGTGACTTAAATAAAATGACACCCATTCTGTCCTGCTGACTCTGACTCATAGTGACTCTGTGTAGGGATCCTGAAGTTGCTACCTTTACAGGAAGCAATAACCTCATCTTTCTCCTGTGGAATGACTAGTGGCTTTGAACCAGCGACCTTGCTCTTAATAGTCCAACACTATCCAGCATTACCACCTGGGCTCCTGAAAACTTAAATAAGACATAGAAAACAAACAACTTTGTCACAAAATTGTGACTGAAGACAGATCAATTCCTGGAGTTTCAGGAGGGCCTGTGAGAGCATGAGCGGGACCTTCATTGGGATGTGCACACTACCGTATATCGTTGAGTGTGGCCCGGGGAGTGGACGCAAGCACACTGCCTGAGGGACAAGCTTTCCACTGCCAGTCAGAGTAGGAAAGAACTCAATGGCGGCTGAATCTGTGGCCCCTCAAAATGGATGTAGGGTCTCCACATAGACTCTCACTGTGAGCCACAGCCTATTGCTCAAAATTTAAGCTCAAATACGACTTAAACGCCAAACATTCTGTTTCCTTAAAATAGGGTACTGCCAGGATCAGCTAGAAGTCTGCATGACCTATCAGATCTCAACGCCGATCTCAAATCACTTCACATGATCCATTCTACCAGTCATGTCAAGGACAACTAGAGGTCTGCATGAGCGAGCCCAAATCGCCTCCTCACTTACCCATTCCAGAGGCTGTGCCTGTATAACCTATCGACTAACACATTCCCATATGCCGTGGTTATGAAACCAACCATCATGCTGGAATAAGGACCAATCACGATGCAAGGGTCAGGATCAATGGGAAAGCAAAATACGGGCTGAGGGGAGCCAAGAGGGGTCGCTTCACTCAATCCCTAAACCTGATCTAATGTCACTAGACTGGGGTCTTCCTCACATCTCAAGGGCACCCGATTCATGATTGAAGTGAATTGTGCTTATTCAATCTTTGTTCTGCTTGCTGTCCTGCTGTGCTGCATCCTCTTCTTGCTTTTTTGTGCATGGCTCCCTCTGTTGTGGTGACAAATGGACTGAGAGGGATTTGACATAGGGAGAAAGCCCACCCACATCAACTGTCACCAGAAGCAGACACTAAGTCCATTTCTCTCACCTCACAGAACTATGCACACCAGACACTGGTAGGGCTGCCTGGGAGGGGAACCCTTAGTGCAGTGGTTCTCAACCTGTGGGTTGCGACCCCTTTGGGAGTCATATGACCCTTTCACAGGGCTCACCCAATTCATAACTGTAGCAAAATTACAGTGATGAAGTAGCAAGAAAATCATTTAATGGTTGGGGGAGGGGGGCATCACCACAACAAGAGGACCTGTATTAGGAAGGTTGAGAACCACTGCCCTAGTGTGTTTAGGACTTTGCTGCCCTCAAGGTCATCAGATATTCCTGAAGGCAGAGCCACTGCAGGAAGCCCTTCTGGGAAATGCCCTGAAGACAGGTCTCAACCAACTCCACCCTCACCCTCTGAGATCCTAATCATAGGACGCATGGAAATGCTCCCTGCCACTTCGAAGGCTGTAAGTCCATGGGAGCAGAAAGCCTCCTCTTTCTCCCTTGTAGTGGTGGCTGGTGAGTTCAAACTGCTCACTTTCTGGCAAACATAACCCACAGACCAGCTCCCCCTGAGTTCAGTTTGGTTTGCCGCACAGCACACATTGTTTGGAACCTTCTGAAATAGCTATGCACATGTGCAGGTTGGGGGGATTTCGCACAAGATGCAGTTTTCCACCCTCTCTTGGCAAAAATAATTTTTGCAAAAGGCTTGTATTCTCTTCTGGATCTGAGTAGCAGCTACTCTCATGAAGTCATAGCACATACATTCATGCTACAGTCCTCCCAACTCCCTAATATCTTACGCCGAGTCTGCTCCATGCTTTTCTGTGTCCTACATGGCAGCTGTAGGCACCCAAGGCATGGGCTCTGTAGCCTGGGTCCAAATCTCTCCTTCCCACTTCCTCACTGTGTGGTCCTAGGCTCATGACTTTATCATTCTGTGCCACTGATTTTTCATCTGTAAAAGGAGGCCAAATAGAGTCCACACATAGGCATGTTAAGTGGAATAATTGAATTATTATACACAAAAAGCTTAGAACGGTGCTTGGCATCTTGCAAATACTATTAGGTGGTTTAGCATAGGGACTGGGTCATCCATTACATATGCTCAGGTTCAAACTTCCGGCCAGGAAGGGGTGGTACACCTAGGTGGGCATTACACCTGGATTGGCCCATCTGGGCCAGGTGAATTCAATCCAGCCCTTGGGGTTGACCATGACCGTCAACCATGCCTCCCTATGGAAGAATTGAAAAGGCAGGATCTTGACCGCTCCGATGTCTCCCTTCACCCACTTTTCTGTTGTCCGTCCCCCAGAGAGGAGGTCACATGTAGATACTTGTAATCAGTTCCCTCTTTCCAATCCACCCTCCCACAACCCTCTCAGTATCACCACTCACAAATTATCAAGGTTTCTTGAGGGATGGGGGAGCGGGGAGGGAGGGGAGAAATGAGGACTTGATGCCAGGGGCTTAAGTGGAGAGCAAATGTTTTGAGAATAATGAGGGCAATGAATGTACAAATGTGCTTTACACAATTGATGTATATATGGATTGTGATAAGAGTTGTATGAGCCCCTAATAAAACGATTTTTAAAAAAAGAAAAAAAGGCAGGATCCCGGAGCCCACTGAGTGACTTTCTCTCCAGCAGCTTCTAGGTAGGCTGTGCCCCGTGAGGGGCCCCGAGGTGCCTGTGTAAACCTGAAACTTCTTCTCTCAAAAAACCCACTTGGATCACAATCCAGGCTTCGAATTGAATTCTTTCTCGCGCGAAGCCAAGGCCTGAGGTATATCTCTCCCAGGAGAGATCTAACAATAGTATCTCTTATTATAGCATTAGGAGCCCAGGTGGTGTAGTGGACTGTGCATTAAGCTGCTAATCGCAAGGTCGGGGGTTTGAACTGACTAGCCCGTCCGTGGGAGAAATATGAGGTTGTCTATTTCTGTAAGGCAGTGGTTCTCAACCTTCATAATGCCCCCACCCTTTAATACAGTTCATGTTGTGGTCACCTGCAACCATAAAATTATTTTCATTGCTACTTCATAACTGTAATTTTGCTACTGTTATGAAATGGTTCACCCCTGTGAAAGGGTTATTTGATCCCCAGAGGGGTCGCGACCCACAGGTTGAGAACCGCTACTGTAAGGATTTAAAGTCTCAAAACCCCAAAGGGGCAGTTCTTTGTCCTATTGGGCCGGTATGAGTGGGAGTCAATAAAATGGTAGTTAGGTTTTTTTCTGCATCAGTATCAGATTCTGGTGGCAATCTTAGTCATCACGCATTGTGGTCTGGTTTGAACTCTGGTAGATCTGTGGGAAATGACTGCCCTGGTTTGAGGTGAGGGCCACGGTGCTTCAGTGGTAGATCTCTCATCGTCTTTCACCGGGAAGACCCGGGTTCGATTTGCAGCCAATGTGCCCCAGACTGTCAGTGAAAGTTTGTGTGTTGCTATGACACTGAGCAGGCTTCAGGGATGTTTCCAGAGTGAAATAGAATAAGGACGAAAGACCTGATTATCTCCATCCACACATCGACCTATGGCCCTCTACGGTTGGCTTCCCTTCCCAGCCCTGGTGATAGCACAGACTGGCATAGTTTGCTCCGCTTCCCATGAGGTGTCCATGAGAGGCTGACTCGACAACCACGGTCAAGATCAACAGCTTGAACTCCTTTCTGGGTCTACAGAAACAAGAACAACCTTCTGAAAGGAGGTCGCATTGCTATTTGGGACTTGGAGAATGCCTTTGTGACAAGGATTGTGCTCTGGATCCCAAAGGCGACTTTTAAACACAGCCACATAGCAACTCCGGAAATTGCCATAGCAGAAGCCAGGTTTAAAAAAAAAAAAAAAAGTTCTAATGGCTTGCTCAAAGGAGGCCAGAGTTGGATGGGGGTGGGGTGGGGTGGGAGACTCCTCTAAAAATGAACAAATTTGTTTGCTTACATATTTGTCATGTCTTTTGGGCCTGAAAGAAAGGGGGGGAAAAGCAGACGAGAGGAGGAAACGGCGACTGACAGTCATCTTGTTGGTATTCCCACAGCATCCCCTCCTTAGGCACTTGCTGCCATCTCATCCAACTCCACTCAGTATATTTTCACCCAGCAATGATGCAGAAATGTCTGTGTACTCCAGTGTTATTGTATTCGGGCAGCGTTTACGGGTTTGACTTTCAACTCAGCATGGCAGGACGTCTAGAAGCAATTATAACCAGCACCTGCTCTGTCTGTGCGGTGGGCAGGCAGTGACGGATCCCCAGCTTCCAGAACACTAGTGCCCCCTCCCAGCTCAGGATAATGACGGTGACACTCGGCCTCCTTGTTGTCTGGGGGACCTCTAGGAGCTCTCCACTGAAACCTCATATTATTGGCATTTCTTTGAGTGAACACATCAAATTAGTGACTGTAAAGGAAGGTGTAGGAGATGATTATTGGTGACAAGACAAGCCTCAACCACTTCCAGAGAGCATGTCTCCTACGTGCAAAATATGGAGAGGGAGGAAACAATTGACCACAAATGGAACAGGCTCTGAGTCTCGCCACACAATGTATGTGCATGGTCACTGAGGCGCCAACATTATGGCTGGAGGACGGATATGGTTTGTGCAGCCGTGATTGCCATCCAGAACGTGCCGTGCTATTGTGAAAAACGATTTTTTTATTCTGAGCAAATCTCTGCTTCCACTTGCTTTAATGCTTCGCCAGAGAGCCAGGGACTCTGGGAGGGGTGGGGACGCACAGGGCTGGGCTGACCTCAGGAACTCATGTGTAAAGGGCTTTTTCTCACTTGGAAGCAGGCTGGGTTCACAGCTGTTCTTTCTGGTAAAGCTTGTTTCTGAACCTTGCCACGTCTGAGTCCGAAGAGGAAAATGAAGGTGACAAATGCTGCGAGGAGCCCTGGGCACATCTTGGCTATGGTCCTGCTTAAGTCTGTTTCATTTGAATCCCAGTTTTACCTTTCCTCCTTTCTGGGTTCCGAAGCATCAGATGGGTGCCAAACGCTTCCACAGACAACTAAAGCTGAACAAGGTGCAGGCAGATGAAGAGCAACTGGAGGTTGGTGTTTGGGAGAATGAATACTTGGGCTTCCTAGGCCAGTCCAGCTGGTGGTTAGAGCCCTATTTCAGATTCCACTGAAATCTCCTAGTGTCCAAGGACCAAGTGGCTCCTAAGTCCAGAATTTCTGTTACATGTCTCACCAAGGAGAAGCTGGGCCAAAATGCATTGAAAAATAAAGCAGGAGCTTGGCTTGTGAATCCACTCTCTGATTCTGAAATTTCAAAGGCTCCGTGCACAGACATTTCAACACTGAAAGCACAGCAGGGAAAATCAAAGACTTGGGCTTCCTCCGTGCCCCTCTTTTAGGGCTTTTATGGTTTTCCAAGGCGCCCCCCAGAGCCGAGTGTTGTATAGGTCATGTTTAAAAATGTCGTAGTTCTGAGGGACTTGCTGTTCTGCTTTCTTTTGCAAGGAGACCCGGTTTCTTGTCTTGTGGCCAAACACAGAGCACAGATGTCTGTGGGCCCCCTCCCTTTCCCCTGACCTTTGCTCTCTTCTCTGGATACCCTACTGACCTGTTCTCCCTTACAAGATCTGAACTGCTCACACACTTCGTTAAATTCTCATCCTAGCGAGAAGCATCTGAGCATCTTATTACAGCCTGTATGAGTTCTGTTCTGGATGCCTATTTGTGTAACTTCAGGTCTCTGGCATGGAAACGTCCCATGCCCACAGACCCACACAGGTAATATAAACTCCAACAGTAGTTTAAGGTTTAAGGTGGTCACAGGGAACACTGGGGCCCGTGTCTCCTGGTGAACCCCTCAGGCTGTCTAAAGGGGCTAGTTCCATCTCAATGTAGCCATGCAGGAATGTAGACCCGTTAGGTAGCAAGACAAGGGGTTGTTCCTCTCCATGCTTAGGGGGCCCCCTTCAGGAGGTTGGAAGCCAATGCGGGCTAAGCCCAAGCCAGGAGAGCTTAATTGACGCCTCCCGGCTGAAAGCCCTTAAAAGGCTGGAATCTGGAGACCACCGCCCCTTCCCTTCAGCTGCTTCTCTGCCTTCCACTCAGCAGGGCTGAGTGTGCAGTGTCATGAGGGTGCCCGTGTTTAGTTTAGTGTAACGCCGGAACCTTCTTCTCTCATGTCTATAAACCCACTCGGATTACCACCCAGGCTTTGGTGTGAATTTCTTTCCAGTGTGTAGCCAAGGACCGAGACATTTCCCACCCGAGAAACCTAACACACCCAGACTTACAATAAACCCATATTTGTATTTATAAGGCAAGAGGTGACCAGGTCTAGACAATAATGGTGAAGAGGGCCCTGGGTTTGAGAAAGATTCTGAAGTAGAATCCATAACCCTTAGAAATGTATTGGCCTTAGGGGAGGGGCAAAGAGGGCTGGATTGAGAAAGTCTCTGGCATCCAGTTCTGACTTGACTTCTGGATCCTGAATCCTTCAGGGCCATGACCTTGCCCTCCAGCCAGACCTTCCAATAGCCATCTTCTCAGAGCCTTGTTAAGTTCTCATAATACATTACACCTGCCATCCTGTGAGCAGCTACCAAACCCAGGCACTTTTTTCAAAGACAAGCTCGCTCTCTCTACCCCTAAGAGCAGGTAGTTTGGGGATGATGGATATGAGATACCACAGAAGACAAATCTGTTATCTTCCATGGTGCACAGAACATGCTGTCACAACCAGGACTCGTGACAATCCCTCAGTTTCCTAAATTGTTTCACTGCTACTTTTAATTAAGCCTCATTAGGTTGTCATATCTTGATAAGAGGGATGACCCTGAACTAGATGCATAAATTAAAGCTATCCTCATCCTGTGCTTTTATATGAATGTGTTAATTATTTTTGTGATTAGGGAGAATAATGGAGGGATGGAGCAATACCAAACGGAGTTTGACAAAGTGTTGGTGTTTGCTGCGGCAAACGTGGTGCGTGTCAGATACAATCCGTCACCCAGTGAGTCTGCCATTAACACCAAGGGACAAAGGTAGGATTCCCTGTAATAAATAACCTACCTCCCAGATGCTAATGGAGACCCAGCAGGACCCACTGTTGTGTTGTCGCAGTTGTACACGGGCCCTTAGAGGAGACAGAGCTGGTGTTTGAAACGAGTCTTGTTTGCCCCCAGTTGGCTCACACATTTGTTTTTTAAATGGCATAATCACTAACATTTAAACACAGGGTGATGTCACGTAACAATCTGCAGCTTCTGAGAAATGGAGAGGCCCGTCTTTGCTGGTTGACAGTGCAGAGGGACTGGGGGAGCAGTCAGATATGGTGATCAGAGTTTAGAATCCTTGCTTTCCAAGTACATGTGTCAAGGAGTTCAAGGGTTCAGAAATTTAGGAGGGAAGTTCCAGAAGACAAGTTTGTGTGGTCGATAATAAACCAATATAGGGGTTGAGATTTCAATCTGTTGGCTATTTATTTTGTGCTTGGTAGCCAACCAGCCCAGAATTCCTGACCTCGCCGACCTGTGAAACAAGGACCATTCCAGAATGAAATAGAAGCAAGCACGGAAGCGAGGGCATCCATTACCCCAAATGCATAGGGGTCAGGAACTAAGTGCTTTCTGTAGAACAGCTCCAGAAGGCAGACGTTTGGCTGGAAAACCTGTTAGGGAGCTAGCATAGGGACTGGCAGGCCTATTACACATGCTCAGAGGTCCGAGCTACCGGCTCATGAAGCAGTGGCTCACTGCATGCTCAGCAGTTCAGGTTTCCAGCCAGGAGGGGGAGCTATGCCTGGGTGGGGCTGTACCTGCATTGGCTCACCTAGGCCAGGTGAATTCAATGCAACAATTCAGCCAATGGGGTCGACCCACGTCATCGACCACGCCTCCCTAACCGCTCATAAAACTCACGGGGATCCCAAACCAGGCCTCGCCGTGAGCTGTTTCTCGCGTGGAGCCATGGACCGAGGCACACCTGTCCCCGGAGAGGTCGAAAAGAAGCGGTGCTGTGTGATTTGGAGCTATGAGGTAAGCCGGCCCCAGGAGTGGGCCCTCCCATGTTGGTCTCACGGATTGGGGCCCCTCTGGGCTCCTTTTACCTCACCACCCTCGGGAGAATTGTTGGGTTGAATTCACGGTGTTTGTCTTTGCGCCGTTTCTTGCTGGTGTGCGGGACTTGACGTCCCTGCTTTCCCAGGAACTCGCCTGCCTTCCCGGGCTGCATTTGTGAGGGGGCTGGGACGCTGCTGCCTGGAGGCTGGGAGGATTTTGACTCCAAAAGCCTTCTCGAGGCTCAGTGTATAAGGTTTATTTGGACGTGAAAACAGAATCAAAGATGCAATTAACGAAGTTTTAGAAGCAGGCTTTATTGAGAAGCTTGTGGGCAGGTTCAGCAACTCAGGGTATTGAGCTATTGAAGCCGCGCAGGGGGAAAAAATCCTGGCAGCGTTTTTATGCCCACTGCTGGCAGGCACAGCTGGGGAGGATCAAAGCTGGGGAGGATCTGCGCACACAGGTGCTTCAGAAGGGAGAAGGTCGTTAATCTTACTTATATGTCAGGGACGTGTGGAGTGACCATATCTTCAGAAAACATTCTGGCTTTGTGACGAGCTGGTTCCAGGAATTTGGGGTTGAGCTGGGGAGGGGAGGTCGGTTAGGGGTCAGCCTTGAGAGCTAAGATGGAGGTGCAGGACTCAAAATGGAGTCTGTTGTGCCAAGACTGGGAAACAGTGTTGTGCCGAGGCTCCGGCAAGCAGCAGGCCTGGGGGCGCCTGCGTCCACCCTGTTGGTTTGGGCAGGACTCTGGCTTGGTGTACGGCTCCATGCTGGCTTTCGGCTAGGCCGCAACCTGGGGCCTCCATTTTCCCAGCCACGTGACTCCACTCACAGGCAGAATGGCACCACCTGTGTCTGTTGTAGCTACACTCCATTCCCAGACAGCAAACCGCCCAGACTGCCGGAAAGTTCAGCAGAACAAGTTTCATTTCCTGCTCAGGGACCAGACCATCAGCTCTCTTGAGGGGAGACTGAGCGGCCCCCCAGTCTAATTTTCCAAAAGTTTTTATACTTTTGCAATGTGCAGGTGTGCAAGCAGGCAGAGCTCAGAAGCGGGGTATTGTGGTTAGCCATTCTTAGTTGAACCAAAACTGCTCTGGTCGTTCTCGAAAGCCTTCTGAACATCCATTTCCTTCTGTACGTTCCCTTGGGCTATGTCTACACAGCCTAACTCCCCAGTATCAGCTAGTTCGTTGGCAGTTCATAGCTAGTTTATTTACCATTCATAATGGCTTCTGAAAGCTCAAAATGACTTCTCTTGTCAAGGCTACTTAAGCTTTGCCCAGAGCTGCTATATACTCTCCTGTTCTTAGCCAAGTTAAAATCATTGAATCTTCGGTAGCCAGCCCAGTGTATGGTGGGCTCAGCACTAAGAGTTTTGTGGCTTGTACTTTCTGTGTAAGGAATGCCACTAGCTTATTGGTTATTACTGGGCCAAATGTGAGGCTTAGCAGGAGGAGGATTAGGGGCCGGCTAGGGCCGTTCATAGGGTAGTTAGCCAGGCTGACCAATTAAGTAGCTTTTCAAACCAATTGGTTCCTCCATTTCTTTTCTTGACTCTTTGTTCTAATCCTTTCCTAACCAGGGCTCATCTATCTTTATTGATTCCCGAATGCTTTGCATAGAATTAGTTTCTCCCAATGCTGTGCACAGCATTCCTTGTTTCCAAAAGAGCAAGTCAAGCCCTCGGCGGGTTTACAACACAACTGCTACAAGGGAGTCTAGGGATCTTTCTAAATGGGAGACAGGTTTTTTTTAATCCCTGTAGATCTAAAGCAATTTGCTGACTAAGAGTCTGATAGTTTAAGTTTCCTTTTATTAAAGCAACTGACCCGACTGCAGCTAATCCCATAATCCCAAGCCCTGTTACCAGTGGGACCAATACTGGGGCTCTTTGAACTCATCCGGAAATTCCAAAGTTATCCCTACACCTCCTTCACCAGAACACAGGTACACTTGAGGAGTAACATGCACTAGCACACAAATACCCGGGGAAAAGAGACAGGGTGTTCATCCTGTGGAACAAGTAAATCAAGTACTCATTGGAGCAGATAGCAAATTAGGATCAACATTTGGTTCAATGGGAACAGCTTGAAGGCAAAAATCTCGATATCTTGATATATTAAAGGGATACTTAGATGAATAAAAACACAGTCTTGCCCTTGCAAATCTTTTAAAGTGAGCTTAGACTTGAGTCCATACTAACATCACCTATAGACTGCTGCTTAGTGTAATCCTTTTTACTAACATTTCTAATTGGATTACACTCTGTACCAATAGTGCTATTTGTACCTGTGCCTATATAGTAAGGGGAAGCAGCGTTCAGACAAAGCCAACAATCAGCTGTGAGGTGAGGATTTGAGTTCATAAATTGGAATACAGCATCCCGAGAATCAAACACAGAACCTTGAGGTGGCTCCTGAATGAGAAGGGCCCTGTGAGTTGGGCTGGCAGTGAACGGGAAAGTTACTGGAGAGTCTGGAGGGTGTGGCAAAGGAATCTTAATGACACCAGCTGTGGCTCTTCAGGATTTATCCCGAGGTTTGGGCCTTTGTACGGATGGCAGGTTGCCATATTTTACTTTGCTGGATAGAAAAGGTTTCCCGGGATCTCTATCATTTACATAATGTTGAATTCCCCATGTTTTCCCGGTGAACCCAATAACGCTTGAATCCAATTCTTATTGGGTTATATTTGGAAACCATACACGTAGTGGGATCAAACCCTTCCGACTTGAGTCTCATTCTTGTAAAAATAATAGGGTCATCTTTAACAAGTTTCCACCCTGAAAATGATGGTTTCACAACCCCAAGCTGCGCAATGGTAATGTCCCTCCCCTTGGCAGTTAGGGAGTCCATGAGCCGGGCATATATAGACATTGTTTGTTTGGAGCCTTCTTTCTATAGAGGGTATTCCGCACCAATAGGACGGGATTCGAGTATAGGTCCCATTGTGCCCTTTACCTTTAAAGGATCCAGAATGTCAATTCTTTCCTAGCAAATCAAACAAATCAGAATGAAAACAGGGGGTCATACCTAGTATAAGAGGTTACATATTCACTGCTGGAGGTTAGAATAGCAGTCCACAGATGTGTTTGTGCTTGGGGGAAACACTGGGTGTTGTCAGCAATACTCAGAGAAAAACAATTAAGTTCTGTAAAGCCTTAATTTTGAGGGATTTTCCGTCTTTCTGGGTGTCCATCTTTCCAGGATATGCTCAGGGAGGGCTTTTTTTTTTTTACTTATGACTGAGGAATCCACGGCCCCCTCCCCACTATTTTAACTGCAGTTGGTGTTGTAAGTATCACTTGGTATGGGCCAGTCCACCTAGGTTCTAAGGTGTCAGGTTGGTGCTTCTTTACCCATGTCCAGTTTCCTGGTTGCACGTTGTTGGCTGCCTGTTCCCTTTCCCTTGGTTAGGCCCAAAATGAAGGTGTCAGAGCAGATGATTTGTCTCTCACCTGTTGCACAGCCTGCAGGCACTCGATGAGGGAATGATTAGTGACTTCCATTATTTCTACTTCTTTCAATCTTGGGAGGATTTGGGGAAGGTCTGCCAAACATAAATTCAAATGGGGACATGCTTTTCACATAGGGAGTGCATCAGACTTGAAGTAGGGCAAAAGGTAAAGTAAGGATCAACCCAGTTCTCGCCAGGTCCTAAATGCAACTTAACGAACAATTCATTTAGGGTTCTGTTTATTTTTTTCTACTTGCCCTGAAGAGCTTCCAGTTAATATTTAGAAGCATTGCTAAGACTTTAGTAATTTGAGCAATAAATGTTGGGCCATTGTTGGACCCCAAGGTGGTGGGAAGGCCAAATCTAGGGACAATTTTAGTTACTAATAATTTACACACAGTGGCAGCAGTTTCCTTCTTGGTTGGGAAGGCTTCCACCCATCCAGAACAGGTGTCCACGAACACCAGCAAATATCGGTAGTCATACTTTCTAAATTTGATATCCATAAAGTCCACCTCCCAGAATTCTCCAGGACTACTACCTCAAGCTCGTGGTTGGGGTTGCTCCTTTTCTTTCTGGGGTTGTTTACCCGAGCACAGTGCAATCAACGGTGGGTGACATCTGCCACCCAGTGTCCAAGCCTGGGTATGTAAAAGTGCCTGAGAAGCAACTGAGACAGTTTAGAGAGGATCCCAAATGCATACCTTCATGTAGTCCTTGAGTCAGATCTCTCCCAGAGCTTCTGGCATGAATCTTCTTCCATCAGGATGGACCAGCCACCCTGGATGCTCCCAGCCTTTTTGGCAGGCCAGCTCTTGGCTTATCTTTAGATCATTTTCTGAGTATGTAGGTTGTGGCTGTTACACTGGGGATGGCATGGTCACAGCCACTACCTTGGGGATTTGTGGTATAGTCCTGGCATTCGAGATCCACCGGTCCGGGGGACTGGTTAGGAGTGGTTCAACCATAGGTCCCCCTACCACAGCAATATCCTGTCCCAGTGTAAGCTTCCTAGCTTCTATGACTAGGATGGCCGTGGCAGCCACAGCTCGCATGCAGCTCAGCCATCCTGCAGCTACAGAGTCCAGTTTCTTTGAAAGATAGGTCACAGGTCTCTTCCATGGCCGCAAGTTCTCAGTTAGCACTTCTTTTGCTGTGCCTCTGGCCTCACATAGACAATTGGAAGGGCTTTACTATGTCTAGTAGGGCAAGGGAGGTTGCCCATATGAGCGACTTTTAAAAGGATTCAAACGCTTGTTGTTCTACTTCAGTCCATTTAAGTTCTTTTTCCTTTCCCCAGTACTTGCATATAGGGGTTTCGTTGTTTTTGCAAATCCCAAATTCCACAATGGACAGTACCCCACAGTTCCTAGAAACTCTTGCAACTGCTTCTTCGTCTCAGGGACTGGGATTTTGAGGATCGCCTCAGTGCGGCTGGGGGACAAGGTCCGTATTCCCTCCTCCAGTTGGTAGCCTAGGTATACAGCTTTATGGACACACAGTTGATCCTTTCTTGCAGATACCCTGTACCCCAATGGGCCAAGGACTATTATCAGGTCCTTGGTAGCCCGTTGGCATTCCTCCAGGGTTTTGGAGGCCAGGAGGAGGTCATCTGCATACTGGAGCAAGGTGGTTTGGGGGTGTTCCTCCTTGTGTCCCTGTAAGTCTTCACTGGGTTGATGTGCAGGGGACACGGGTATGGAGAACAAAGCATCTTTAAGTCCAAAACAGTATAACAAATTCAGTTTGATGGGATATTACTCAGGAGGATCTCAGGGTTTGGCAAGTTGGGTGGCCAGTTTCTATCCTCTCATTTGCCTCTCTGAGATCCTGCACCGGTTGGAAGTCCTCAGTTCCCGGCTTCTGCATGGGCAGCAGGGGAGCATTCCATGTGGACTTGCAGAGGACCCAAATGCCTGTCCTCTTTAGTCTGCAAATGGGAACAGAAATACCCACTTTTGCTATCCAGGGAGTAGGGTTAGCTTGACACACCAGTGTAGCTGAGCTCAGAAGTTGTACGACCCCAGGCACCTGAAGTTCAGAAAGGTCTGGCAGGTTGTTCTCTGCCCAAACAAAAGGAATATCTTTTAGTGATTTATCAAGAAGTTCCTTTGAGGAGGTCTCTTCTGCTCCTTGATAAAACACATATCACTCTGACATTGGAGTGGTGAGCAAAACTTTTGGCTTTTCAAGTTCAAGGGTTAAGGTGGTTGTAGCAGATGAGAAAGTAATTATGGCTGCCATTTTTCATAATAAGTCACGATCAATTAGGGGAAAGGGGCATTGAGGCATTACCAGGGTGAGCGTGTAACTGTCTCTTGTGCTAAATCTGTTATTCTGGCCGTTGTCCATGGGTGTGCTTGGGTCTGCCCTGGGGCCCCTGTAATGAAAGCCTTTCCTTTTGACAAGGCACCTGTAGTCTTTTCTGAAACCAAGAAGGTGACCCCTTTGTCCACCTAGAAATTTACTGGCTGGCTCCCTACATGGAGAGTGAGCATGGGCTCTTTGGGGTCAAGTGAAACAGAGCCTGGACACCTTTATTCAGCTTGAGCATTATTGTCTGTAGCTTCGATTTTTCTAGGCGAGGACTAGGCCCGTTCTCTCTAGTGGTGGCTCGTCCGCCTCTCCTGGGCTTTTCAAGGCACTGATTTTTCCAATGTCACTGTTTTGTATAGTAGGTACATGGATACTTCCTCAGGACTAGGCGAGTGAGAAGCGGGGTATTAGGGTTAGCCATTCTTAGTTGAACCAAAACTGCTCTGGTTGTTCTCGCAAGCCTTCTGAACACCCATTTCCTTCATGACATTCCCTTGGGCGACGTCTGCACAGCCTACCTCCCCAATATCAGCTAGTTCATTTACACTTCCTAGCTACTTTATTTTCTTTTCATGGTGGCTTCTGTCAGCCCCAAATGGCTTCACTCTTGTCAAAGCTGTTTCAGCTTTTCCCAGAGATCCTACATAGTCGCCATTGTAGCCGAGAGGTAACATGATCTGTGACCATGGCCAAGATGGCACCCACCAGTCCACATGTGGAAGGGCGCTGCCTAGGGAGCTGGGTGAAGAGGCCTGGGAGTTAGCCCTGTTGGTCCCGGGAGCCCAAAGTTTCCCTTTTCCCCTCCATTCCCTTTGCCTTTCTCCTGGTTTTTCAAACAAGCTGCTCTAGCTCTATAATGCCAAGCACAAAATTGTCATAATTCTTCATGAAAGCGTATCTGGTACCCAAATTATAAATGTGACAATTTGGTCACATTTCAAAAACACTGAAAATTTTATGCTTTTAAAATATATTTTGAATGTCATATATATTGATAACTATGAAAGTAAATAATAAAAACCAAAAAAAATATTTCCAAAATTTAAAACTTGAGGCGTTATAGGGCTAGTGTTCTTCCAGATTTGGTTTGTTCCTTCTTACAGGCTGCTTTTCCGTGGCCCAGGCTTAGGCCAATGGCGTTCGGAAGACTAGGCGGAGTCACTGTTATTTAGGCTTTCAGCAATGCTGCTTCAGGCACTTTTGGGGACAGCTCTTACTTAATACACAGCTCCTCTGCCATGATATTCCAGCCAGAAATTCCAATTTCCCTTAAGGTTCCCTGAGCTGCCACGTGTCCCTTCCCTTGAGAGATATGAGCATCAGCCCCGCCAGCAGGCATCTTGGAGGGCCTTGGGGCCATCCCAAGCAGTGGTCCTCCTAGCCTGTTGTCCAGGAAAATGGTTGGACCTAAAGGTCGCCCTCGGCGACTAGTCCTTGACCCCTTCCCTCGGGCTGAGGCATGAGATTCAGGGCAACCCAGGGGTGTGCTCTCAAGTGGGGGTTATTGACCTGGAGGCAGCAAGCTGTCAATCGCCTCCTTGTTTTGTGCTTTCTAGATGGGACTTAGCAGCTTGATGCTCAGGAATTGCCCCCTTGCATGAATCGTGTCCAATTGGGATAGAGTTGATACAGAGAGGCTGGGCAAACAAAAGCTGATAGATTCACTTTGCAACTCTATTTGGCCACAGTATCGTTTTGAGAAAGGAGAATGGTGGGCAGAGAAGGGTACGCTTTCCCTTCCAACCGTGATTCACCGGGAACAGTTCGGTAGAGTGCCGGGAAAGTGGGCGGAGATGCCAGAACTTAGAGCATTTCTCCTCTCGAGGAGCAGTAGGAGACCTTCATCCCCAGTGCACCCAGGAACCCCTAAGGCTGGCGTCCTCAAACTGTGGTCCATGGGGCACATGTGGCGCGATGCCATTTATCCCACCTTCGGGGTGTTTTTTGCTGCCACTACCTGTCCTGCTTAGCAGCCGACTCGTGCAGTGTGCATAGGAATTTGTCCATAGATAGGTTTTTTGAAAACCATAGTCTGGCCCTCCAACGGTCGGAGAGACAATGAACTGGCCCCCTGTGTAAACAATTTGAGGACTCCTGCCCTAATGGATCCTGGACTTCAGGTCACTATTGTCCCACCCCTGAACCCTCCCTGAACATTCTACCCCTAGTAGAGGCACCAGGGGCATTTGGTCCCCGTGTAACTTACAAGCCTTTTACTCAAATGGAACCCGAGAAAATTAAAAATGACACAGGCAGTTACTCTACTTTTGATTCCTGTTGAATCCGCCTGTAGCATCCCAATATTACAATTTAACCCTATAACACCGAGCATGACCTTTCCCTAACATTTAATCAAATGAATATAAATGTATATACATTGATAACTATGAAAGTAATGAATCAAAACGAATTTTTTTTTGCCCAAAAATTTAAAAGTGAGGCGTTATAGGGTTAAAAAGAAGGATGGTTCTTATCAGAGGGGCCAATGCCTTAGGATCATAAGTGAAGCGGTGATCCCACTGCACCCAGTAGTGCCCAAACCCTGGACCCCTCTAGGGGAAATTGCGAATGCTTTTACCCCTGTGCCGGTACTTAGAATGAACAAACAAACACGCCTGATAATCCTAAGACTTTTTACTTACTTCCTGTGATACTCACCTACTTTCAAGGGACTCTCACCTCACAATCCTAACCTTGTCTCAGTTAAACTGTTCACCCTTTTGTGCGTTTGTTGGTTTTTCCAGAAGTTCTCAAGTTACCAAAGCCCCTAATCCAATTGTGCCAACTCCAGGACCACCATCTCCTGGACCACTTCAACCTTATCCAATCTAGCGCTGAATGGACAACCCCTCCCAGCAGAGCAGGAAGGTTGTGGACCCAAAGCCCCACTTCACCCCTTTTGCCAGCAGGAAGTAGCTAGAGATGTCGTCGCCCAGTACCCCAAAGATTTGGGTCCACATATCTTCAGGATGGAAATGTTAGGTAGCTAGCATAGGGACTGGGGTGTCCATTACACATGCTCAGATGGCCCAGTTAGCGGCCCAGGAAGGAGTGGCACACTGTGCGTGCTCAGAGGTCCAGGTTTCCGGCCAGGAAGGGCAGGTCCACCTGGGTGGGCTCTGAACCTGCATCGACCCACCTAGGCCAAGTATATTCAATTCAGCCACTAGGATCGACCAGGGTTGCCCACCACACCTCGCTAACGCTCCTAAACCTCCCTTGGATCACAAACCAGGCTTTGGCATGAATTCTTTCTCACGCAGAACCAAGGACCGAGGG
Organism: Tenrec ecaudatus; assembly: GCF_050624435.1. NCBI lineage: Eukaryota > Metazoa > Chordata > Mammalia > Afrosoricida > Tenrecidae > Tenrec > Tenrec ecaudatus. Next base: position 957,644 of record NW_027457705.1, read on the forward strand.
ATATCTGTCCCCAGAGAGATCTGACCAACCCAGGAAAGCTCTTTGGAGGCAGCAGGAGTGGACGTGAGTGGCTGGTGGATACTGTTCAGATGCATGGCTTTCTGCTTGGAAGGGTTTTTAGTCTTGGCTGACAGGATCAGAGGAGGTAGTATGTCTGGATCACATAGTTTCCATGTCCACAAATGAGCTGCCCATTCCAAAGTCCTGACAGTGCCTTTGGAAAACACTGTGCTTTGGAATGTCACTCCTTGCAGAGGGCAGTGGGAGGGGCTGGGACCCAGGTATGCTGCCCCTTGCTCCCAGTTGCCGGATTCTGGATCCTGATTATATCTCTCACAGGATCAGTTAGTGGGCTTGTTGTCTGCCTCAAGGTTTGTTCACCGAGGTCCTCCAGCTAGGTGGTGGTGTGTGTGCATGAGCAGAGGCTTCCTGCCAATCCCCCATGAGTTGAAGAGCTCCCCTGGGATGGGCTCCGTGAAAGAGGTGCCCCATACAGCAGGACTACACAAGAAGGTGGGCCCTGCAGGAACCGGAGGGCCATTCCCCCTGTGGAATGACCTCAGAGCCCCGCATCTCTCACTGTCCAGCTGCCGGGGCTGTGGACCCTAAGCTTCATGCCCCACACTGGAACAGACACAGGGTGAGGCGACTGCAGCACCTGCTTTTGCTGGTCTAATCCAGCCTGAGATCATCCTAGCATCACCCCTCTGCCAGGGTCTTTGTTTTCTCTCCTTTTATAGGGGCTCATACAACAATAACCACAATACGTGCAAACATCACTGATATAAGGCACATTTGTACATTCTTTGCCCTCATTATTCTCAAAATATCTTCTCTACACCCAAGCCCCTGGCCTCAGCTCCCCATTCCCCCCGCCCCCATTCTCACTACCCCTCCTCATCAATCCTTCATTATTTACTAATTGTTGTTTTGTCATATCTTGCACTGTCTGATGTCCCCCTTCACCCCCTTTTCTTTTGAGGTTTTATGTCGATCCTTGTCATCGGTTCCCTGGTGCCAGCCTACCCTCCCTCCACCCTCCCAGCATCCCCATTCATAACACTGGTCCTAAAGGGCTCATCCACCTTGAATTCCCTGGGTTTCTAGTTCCTATCTGTCCCAGTGTACATTCTCTGGTCTAGTCAGATTTGTAAGTTATAATTGGGATCTTGATAGTGAGGGGAGAGGAAGCATTGAGGAGCTAGAGGAAAGTTGTGTTTCACAGTTGCTGTCTAGTACCCTGTGTAGGCTTGTCTCTTCCCCAAGACTTTACTTAAGGGAATGTCCAGTGTACTGCGAATGGGCTTTGGCTCTCTACCCAGCATTCCCTCCTCATTCGCAATGAGATTTTTTTGTGCTGATGATGCCTGATCCCTTTGATACCTCGTGATCGCACAGGCTGGTATGCTTATTCCATGTGGGCTCTGTTGTTTCTGAGCTACATGGCCGCTTGCTTACCCTTCAGGCCTTTAAGACCTCAGACGCCATATCTTTTGATAGCCGGGCACCATCAGCTTTCTTGACCACATTTGCTTATGCAACCGCTTGGACTTCAAGGAACATGTCGGGAAGGTGAGCATCATAGAATGCCAATGTAATAGAACAAGGTATTCTTGCAATGAGAGAGTCCTTGAGTGGAGGCCCAAAGGCCATCTGCTACCTTAATAGGACACCTATAAAGATATGGACATAGGTGTATTTCCCCATGCTCACATATAAATATATTTACATCTGTGCGTGTCTTTCTTTAGACCTGTATAACTGGCCCGTGCTTCCTAGGTCGCTCTGCTATTCCCTTTCATTTCCCTCTTGTGCCCACTGCCATGCTCAGTCTTCATTTGGGTTTCAGTAAATCCTCTTGGTTCCTTCACCCTTGATCACGCCCTACCAGGATTCCTACATCGCCCTCACCACGGATTTGCATCCACTTGTTTTTCCCTTGTCTCTGGGTTTCTTGACATCACTCCCTTTCCCCCCAACTCCCTCTTTCCCGTGGCCCTCCCGCGAAGCGTTGGTCCCCTTTTTCTCTCCTGCAGATTGTGCATCCAGCATCTCTTTTTAGACATACAATAGAGGTAATAACATGCACAAACACAAGACAGAGCGAAAGCAAGCACCAAAAGAAAGAAAATAGCCAAAATCCAATAACCATCAAAGAAAACACAACTCTCAAAAAAGGAAAGCTCGTAGTTAGTTCACGGAATGTTTGTTGGCCCTTAGCAGTGTTTTCCAGTCCAGTCTGTGTGGGCACCAAGTCCTGCCCCCAAAGTCCTCCTTTGGCATTCCCTGGGGACCTTGTTGCTCCACCTCCTTACTCTTCTGCTGCACCCCCTTAGTGCTATGCCTCGGTGTGGTGGGATCCGTTCCCGCACTGTGTCTCAGGTGTTGTCCCTTCTAGGGCTATGAGTCATTGAGGGACGTCGTGTCTCATCTTGGGCTGGCCATGTGGTCTTCTGTGTGGACTGTCTTCTCTGAGTGGGAACATCATCCTCAAGGCCTGGTGGGCCAGGATGTGCTCCATTCTCCCCTCCTCCCCCTTCGTCTGCTCCGTATTCTCCATCAGATATGTCCCTCTCCCAGAGCTGCAGATATAGTGCCATCCTATGAAAAAACATATTTGTGTGTGGGAGAGGGGCATGGGTGGGGGGAGGATCTGCTCAGATCTTTCTAGGGTCCAGGAGAGGGTGACTGCTCAGCTGGGCACAGGCATATGGGGCTCTGAGCTCTGGCTCCAGACACTGGTTGGGAATGTGGCTTTGTTGTTAACCAGTTGTGTTCCAGTTGGTCAGTACCTGTGTCTTTTTGAGTGATTTTTCTCATCTGGAAAGTAAAGGTATTCCAGGGTCTAGTGTCCCATGTCACTAAGTGATCAAGAGGGGTTAACCCGAACCTGATTCAAACCATGTGGACATGTCAGGCGCATTCTAGATCTGGGGTGGCGATTCAGAGTCCAGGACAATGATAATGTCCAAGAGGTGATATAGGTGGCTTCGTATTGATACGGGACGCCCACTGTGGAGGTTTTGTCCTTCCGCTGATGGCCACTTCAAATCCTTCTAAAAGAGTTTCACTGGCTCAACAGCCGAACCGGGAGCCAGTGCCATGAAAACCATGTGGCTAACTGGGACATAGGGCAGAGAGACATTTTTTACCTTGATGGCTTGGGAAGCCCCCCAATCTCCATGCAAACCTTCTGGTGTGAGTACTTTGGAAGCAATCATAGGCTGACAGTAATTCCGATCTTTCCTTTGACAATGTGTCCGTTCTCTTTTTTGAACCTGAGAAGATGACCCCTGTGTCCTCCAAGACATTTCCTGGCTGGCCCCCAACTTGGACAGTTAGCACGGGATCCTGGGGGCCAGTGAAACAGAGCCCTGAGACATTCCTTCAGCTTCCTCAAGCGTTATTGTCTCTCACTTGGGTTTTTCTAGGCGAGGACGAGGCCGGTCCTCTCTAGTGGAGGTTTGTCCGTCTCTCCTGGAGTTTTCAATGCAATGTTTTTTCCAATATCTGTCTCTTCTGTAGTAGGCACCTGGATCCTTCCTTCCTCAGGGCTTGGCAGTGCCACAGGTCAGTCTCTCCGTGAGTGGGCCATGATCTCTTTTTCTGGGTCTCTGTTGTGTCTCATGGCAATTCTTAGTATTTTAGCTATTTCTTTGTCTCTGTCGTGGTAGGGTCATCTGTGTTGTGATACACCCAATAAGACACTTCTACCAAATCACGAAGATTGTTCCCTTCAAATGCTTCCCATTTCTTTTTCATGTCTGAGGCAGGCTGAGTAATAAAGGTAATACTTATTTCCCTCTTGTTCTCAGGGGCCTCTGGGTCCTTTGGGGTACAAAGAACGCAGGCTTCCATCAGCCACTCTAAAAAGGAAGGCAGGCAGGCAGGCAGGCAGACATTCGCTTGTAGGCGCCTGAAAATTCTCACTGACCTTAGATAAATGCATAGGTTTCCTAGTTGTCCCGAGGAGGCCCTGCAAGAGAGACTGGTGATACCTGGCTAAGCCCTCGGGGCCTTACTGGGAGTTTGGGTCCCACATTATTCGTGGAGTGGTAGAAAGAGTTTCTCTCCACTGGGGAGTGCCCGCTGGCTGACCATCAGTTCTATTGACTGCTTTCTGGGCCTCTCTCTGGAAGGGCTCGCATTCCTCTGCTGTGAACAGCACCTGCAGAAGTGGCTGGCACTTGTCTGAGGTGGGCTGATGCATGTGGAAAAGCAAGTCTAGCAAAGAAATCAGACCTTGTGGTTTCTCAGACAGGGGGTTTTGTTTATTCCAATTATGCAATCCTGGGGGAAAAATGGGACATAGACCCAAAGAGGGACTCTTGGGTTTTTTCCAGGTGTTTGGGCTGCTTGGCTTAAGCAGAGAATGCTGCTGACCAGTGATCCTTCTTGGGGGATGGAGAGGATATGCCAACCCTAGTGCACGTGTTGCGGGGTGACTTTAAAAGAAGTGGTATTTCTCTTCCTTTTGCCCCCATGACCTGATAGGCAGGCAGCGGTCATAATGGGTCTTAAGCCAGCTCTCCCGCTCTTGAGTTGTCCTGCAAAGTGGGATAAAGAGGACGGGGATGGGGAGGGGAGGGGAGGGATGGCCTCCACTTTGGTGGCTTTAGGAATTTGGACCGGTTGTCTTTCCTGGTCATGCTATGTTTCGTGAAATCTTGGAGAAAAGAACCCATTCTGTTGGGGGAGGGAGTAAGTCTTTTATATATGCTGGCTTAATAGTGGCCCTTTAAAGTCACACATCAATTTTATCTAACCCTCACCCTCACCCTCACCCTCACCCTCACCGTCACCCTCACCCTCACCCTCACCCTCACCCCCCTCACCCTCACCTTAACACTAACCCCC